>NC_056733.1:380679620-380944620 GCF_019279795.1 Protopterus annectens
ATTGTGCTTACAAACCATGGGCTCTGTACAGACTGTAGCAGACGCCATTGTTCTCTGTCCTGTTCTATCTGATGTTACATGCTGCTCCAGATTTATGCTTGTGTATCATATGTGGCTGTGGCTGCACTGACATTGGATGTGGGTATGCATTTTCTCACAGGTGTCTGCTATGCTGTTCTATGACCTGCTTGTCGAGCCCGAATTCTCAGGTACATGTGTAATCCCCTATACAATATGTAATCCAGTGTTGTGGCAGTTTGCCTGTAGTTTTCCCAGTGCTTCGTGATATGCCTAGCAGCCTAGTGTAAATACTCAGTGTGCTGTTATGTCCAGTTATTTGCAAGACATACTGCTACCAGGCCAGCATAACTGTTGTGTATTTCTGACAAAGTAGTGGTATGCTGTACAGATGTATGTCATGTGTAGACATCTGGACTGAACACAGAGTGCCAGACTGTCCACTTATAGTGATCATATCCCTGCTGTAGTCCACAGGATCATTACTGTGCTAGCACCCCTATGACAGTAGCAAAAGTCTACATATATACCCACAATACATCCATGACATCCCCTTGAACTACGGGGTTGGGACTATTGGTACTGAGGTAGGACTCTACTCCATGTTCTGGACATATGGTAAACATATATGTGTACACATTTATCCACATATCTATGTCAATATATACACATATACATATCCACATACATATATGGACATATACACATCCACATACATATATGGAGATATATATATATATATATATATATATATATATATATATATATATATATATATATATATATATATATATATATATATATATATGTATATATATATATATATATATATATATATATATATATATATATATATATATATATATATATATATATATACATATAAACACTCACACATAACATATGCACAGCAATGACTTCAAGTGGCTAAGCATTCAAAGGGGGTCCAGTATCTGTATGTCTGGGATAACATGATGTACAAACCACAATGCTTTGCCAGAGATGGTCTGCACTTGTTGCCCCTGGGATTCAGGTTACTGGCTACAGCTCTTGACAACCCCATTGTGCCTTATCTAGGCAAGGTTCAAAGGACAAAACCACCACTGTAACAGATAAAAACATGCAAAACTGATGGTAATGCGACTCAATGCTAGAAGTCTAAACTTAAAAAAAGGCACTCTCTTGAGGCGCACCTACAAATTGGGAACATCGATATCTGTGCAGTAACTGGGACCTAGTTCAACACTCCAGAGAGCACACCTGTAATACCTGGCTACAACCCTTATCACACATGTTGGGCAACAAACCAAGACCACAACACTACAGGTGGACGAGTGTCCATATTCAGCAAGGTCATTCACACCTCCAGCCTAGTTTCCAACACAATGCATATGAGAATCTCCAGATGCAACTAACACTAGGTAAGACTGCAATCCAAATTGTAGCTTGTTACAGATCCCCCTCCATGGCCTAAAGTTCTCACTACACCATTAAAAACATACTGGACAATATTAAGATACAACCAAAAACCATAATACTGGGTGATTCCAACTACTCTGCGATTAACTGGGAAAACAACTCATGTACCATCACCCTTTACCAACTGTTTCTGGAAGTCATACATTCCTACCCCCTGGATCAACTAATCCATTGTCCGACCAATATCCTAAACCTAGTTATTACCAACATGGGAGTAAGATGCTCCACATCAGTGGTCAACGCCTCATAGGTCAGGTCTGACCATAAGGTAATCCCCATTGACATCCACATCCCACCCCCACCCGCCAGTAAGAAAACCTCCATAAAAACCCTCTCCAATGTCAACGTCATGCTACTCAAGTCAGAAGTGACAAACCTCATGACACCCATGGAGATGGGAGCTGAAAGTGCAACTGGTGAATCCTACACTAAGGCACTGTATAGGCACATCTACTCATGCATGAATTGTGCCATCCCAAATAGAATTGAGACACTGCCCTCCAAAAATGGAAGCCAATCTTGTGCTCCACTGCCATGAACAAACTATACAACAGAAGGAAGAAACTGTTGCAGAAAAAAAGGATAATCCCCATATGCAAACTGCTCCCTTACCAGCCTCAGTAAGAAGCTGATATCCCTCAAAATCCACCACAGCTTGTTACATAAATATAATTGCCACATATTCCAAAGACAAGGCATTCTATAGTTATGTCCAGGATCTAAATGGCAATGATTAGAACTGCTCTGAGCTACAACAGAATGGCATTAAATACACTGACTCCAGGGAGTCTGCCAGTATCCAAGCAGATCGATTTAGTGCCACATTCACCCTCCTCTCACCCCATATAGGGCCCATCTTAGTACCAAAAGATTGCCAAATTCCAGTAATCATGGCCACACAGGTGGAAACTGCCATATCCACTGCTAGGAATACAGCATCCATGGGACCAATTGACATCCTGGGCTGTGTACTACATGAACTACAAAATAGACCTGCATCTCACCTAAGTGCCATGTTTAATCATAGCTTCACCTCAGACTTCTTTCCCACTGAGTGGTGCACAGCTACAGTTATCACACTCCACAAGAGGGAATCCACCTTGGATCCCGGGAACTACCATCCCATCAGTCTGATGAGCCTGATCTGCAAGGGCATGGAATGCATTATCATGCAACTTATAAACAAAGACATTGGCAACCAGCAATCACTGGACCCCACTCAGGTTGGGCTCGTGAAGGGCCGATCTTGTCTCCTGAACCTGATTGACTACTCTGATTTGGTCTCCAGAGCTGTGGAAGAGGGTAAGGTGGTCCACACAGCCTATCTGGACTTGGCCAAGGCCTTCGACAGCATCCCCCACACTAGAGACATTGCTAAACCTATGAAGCTGGCCATAAACACCTGCATCACTCTATGCGTTACTGATGGAACCCAGACTGTAAAAGTAGCCATGTCCAATCCCTGCTCCAGACAAGTGACAATTGGAGTACCTCAGGGTCGGTCCTGGGACAGCTCTTGTTTGGCATCTACTTCCCTGAAGTACAGGCCAACACTACGGAACTCTGGCTAACAAAGTTCACAGATAACTGCAAACTGAGAGCCATTATTGAATCCCCAAATGATATGGATATTCTACAACATGGCTTTACAGAAACAGATGCTTGGTGCCAGAGCAATGGGCTCAAGCTTAATGCCAAGTAATGTACAGTTATCCCCTTTGGAAATACCATGTCCCCATGAATTTCCACATAGGTGACAGTACACTAAACACCGAAAGTGTGCTGACAGACAGGGACACAGGTGGACAGTGGTCTCACCTTCATTAACTACATTGCCACAACAGTAAAGAAATCCTTCTATGTGGCACATCTCATCACTGAGGGCTTTACATCCAGAAAAAAGGGGGTAATTGTCCCACTGTACTCATCTCTCATTACACCCAGTATAGAGTACAATGCCCCATTTGGTATGTACCTCACAAGACAGCTGCAACAGCTGGGAAGGCAGTGGAAATACCTCATTATAAGAATCACAGGTCTAAAACAGATGGCCTATGCTGACCCCCTAGAAATCCTCCAGCTATACTCTGTGGCATATTGTCTTCACAGAGGTTATCTCTGCATAACATACAAGGCTAGGACAAACCATGGGAAATGAAATCTGTAATATGTGTATGTACTGCCATGTACAATACATGCGTCTATGTGCTGTCATTACAGTAGCAAAGAGTATTGAGTGTCATGTCTGGGACACACAAGTGTATGAGACCTGCACAGCACTGTTATCCATGTGAATGTGTGACATGCAGGGGTAGCAACCCAAGGTACATGCTGTCACACTGGCATGTAGTGTAACATGGCATTACTACTGTCAACAGTGCTGTCCCATTGAAGGATAGAGTGCTAATATTACAAGTGACAACAAGCACACCTGTGGGCATAGCTGAACTCTGAGTGCTCACTGTCATGTTCCTGGTGTGTGGGCTGTGTCACCATATATATCCCCTACCGGATAATAATCAGACATGTGGGATGTAACTGTAGAGTACCGTCTGTACAGCACATGTTAGTGAGGGCTTAAAACATGTAGTAATGGCATACATATTGTTGTCAAACATCCATCTGTTGACACATTCATCCTACTGCATAGCTACTCGCCAAACTGGTGTCTGTCTGTCCCTCTACAGATGTGCAGATGGCAGGTATCCAGCTGGGATACATACAGACAACCTATGCTTGATTGACACTGACATGTGTGGCCAGCTGTGTACTACCTGTCACATATAAGAGACAACACCCTGTATGGGCCACATGCCACGGGTACCTACACTAGACTACCACAGTCAACTGAACATGCTTGGGTACAGGTCTTCATCACAGACACTAACCACATGTTGTAATTCATGTTGCATACATTTCAACTGGATCTCCTCAGTGGCCATGTGCAGAAGGCACCCAGAGGATTGGCTGCTGAATGTCACTTTAACCCTGACAGTCACTTACATGATGTCTGTCGATAGATCACCTGCTGGCACATGGCAGGTGGCATGATAACAATGTACACACACACCCTACACATCCAATCCCTCCATGGACAATAGCCAGGTACACAGCTATGCCATCTGCAGCAATGCATCACAGTATTGACATGTGTACATGTGCAATACTGAGGATAGCATTGTTTGTGTGTTAGTACACCTGTAGCTGGGAATTCCATCACAGCCTTCACAACCACCTCCACTCCGATTGCCATAGTCAGATGTGGCTGCTGCTGTATTGGACATGACATGTACCCTGTTGCACTCTTCTCCCTAACAGCTACATGTGCCTTGCAGTACCAGCACAACAGTGTTGTACAAATGGGTAGATAGGCATGGGAAACCCATTGAGGTCTGCCAAGTGTGTGTATGTGTGCATGTCTGCATATCTGTTGGGTACACCATTCCAAGACCACATAATCCTATTACACTACACATTGCCACACAGTAGTGCAGATAGTGTTGTCACTGCCCATAGGTGGGGCATCGCAATGCAACACCCTACAATGCCTGTGGCATGTGCATTACATGCATATCCCTGTGGTACCACTGTTGTGATATAAAGTGGGTTGTATTGCCATCATGGGCAATGTGTGATAGTGGGTATGTCAGAGTATCATGATGGGTTCCAGTGTGTACAATATCCATTGGGGGATGTGGGTGCTGTGTACACTGTCATTATACCATGGTACACCTGGTATTTGTCCCACGTACCACTTTCTGGTGACAATGGGCACCATCAACCATACAAGTAACTGATAACAGGATACAGCCTACCTGTAACACATTGGACACATGGACTAGTTAGTTAGCAATAATAAGCCCAGGTCTCTAAGTTGTGTGTTTACCTGTTATGTGTCTGTCAGTGTGTATATGGTGGTATGACACACTATGTATTCTCCATATACAAAATTAAATCTCCCAGTACCATATTGTATATGTCTGTGGATGTTCTGCATGTAACAGGTAACCTGGTGCACACCTCACCCTAAATGAGGTGTGGTGTGTGCAATGAAAGCCACATAGTTCAGTAGCACTACATACTTAGGTAGGGGGTCTAGTCACAGTGTTGCCAAGTAAGGATGTGTGTGTATGTGGATGGGTTGACATAAGGATGCAGATTATACATGTCCTAGCAGGTCACCTGTCAATGTGGCACAGGCAATAACTGTTATACAAACCTGTGACATGTGTACAACTGTACACCAGATATGTCACGCCCATGGTGTCACCACAGTGCCATAACTCTTGTGGAATATGACTGCAGACCATCATCCTGCTGACACATGTACACCTAAAACACAAATGGATAACATTATAGAAATCACAATCAATCAGTGTTACTAACAGCTGAAATGCATCATAGCTGCATGGTTACACTACCTGACATGTATGCATTAAACATTACCCCTGACAACATCTTACACTGCAGTACATTGCAGCACTCTGTTACAGTCACCGTATGCATCAGAACCATATTAGCCTGCCCTGCATCGATGTTATGGATGACAGGGATGTGGCACAGGTATCATCATATGCACAGGGTGTGTTGCTGGTTTGCCAGAGGCCAAGGGTGGTCCATACATTTGTCACCATGTGTGTGGGTGAGGGGTTTAGTTCTTTGATTGGGGTGTGGTGATGTGGTGTGTGTCAGTATGGGGTTGCCCTAGGTGTGGTTGCATAGTGTGTGGGTTTGCATGCATACAGTTCTGCCATGTGGCTGCCCTATACAGGTGTTGTTGGACAGCTGCAGACCATACCTGGCAGGGTGTGCAGTTCACCACCTCCGGTCATGGACATGCTGACTGTGACTGCCAGGGATTCCATGGGCATGTGCAGGTACAGACCTTGAGGTGCTACTCTCCCCTGATGATGACAGATGTCCGCTGGAACCATGTCCCACCTGGGCCTGGCCAGGGCCATGTGCACGAGGCCTGCTGTGGTGTAGTGTGGACAGCACCCCCAGTGGTGTGCTGGGGCTGGTACTGCCACTACAGGAGCGGATTGGCATCCTAGCATGTCCACGTTGACCACCAGCTGCTGGTGTTTCTGGCCTACATCCACATGGCCATTACACCACTCCCACCACATGTTCAAGCACAGACATACAACAGTCGAGGAGGCCCACCATCTCACCCCACCATCTATCCATGACTTCGGTCTATTCACGGAGGGCAGCAGCAAGTTCACTGATGCTATCACTTATAGATAAGAAAGCAGCCCTCTGCAGCTTCAGGCCCTTTCTGGTGCACATTTCCATACATGCTTGTGCCTCCATTATGGCCTGAAACATGCTCCTGGTAGTACCAGTTGTGGTGCCTCTGCCAGGGGCAAGTTGACCTGCAGCCCTCCCATGAGCACTACTGTACATCTGCCGATATGGTGCCCTGCTGGACATCTTGCTATGCTGACTGTGACCCAACACATTTGACATGGACACCACATTTTCCTGGTCACCGGCACCAACCGCCAACTGTCCCTCTGCTATGGCCACTTGTGATGGGGTTTGTAGGGGCACTGTTACTGTGTGCGGGCTTGGGGTGGCTAGGAGGGTGATGACAAATGATGGCGCAGTGTCGGCCTCTGACAACCCCAACTGTGCCTCAACAGTACCTTCATCATCATCATCGGTGTCTGTATGGATACCAACCTCAGATTGCATGCAGGAGGGACCCTGACCCACTTCTCCACCTGTGGGGGAAACAAACACATACTTTAAGACCTGTACAGCATTGCATAACAGTACACACATTTACACACACACACACACACACACACACACACACACACACACTGACAGTCCACCTTGTTACTTCCCTGTCCCTGGGTTTACACACACTCCCACATTCAGTTACATATGTTCCCCATCCTGCATGGCACTTGCTAACATACACTTATTGATACTACCCATTAACATATCATTCCTCTCCATGCCTACATGTGTGATCACAACACATGACCTGTTACTCCCTCACCTCCCTGACTTTAGTAGAGTAGATTGTACATGGCCTCAATGCTGTCATCCAGTATTACCCTGTGTATGTCCAGTCATGGTGTACATGGCTCCTATATGGTTGGGGCTGCACCATTCACTACATATTTCACACACCAGAGTGTCATATTACAGTCTTGCTCAGTGCATGCCACATCTGCTGCACAATCAACCCATCATGTGGACAACAGTAATATCTGGATACACTCACTGGTGTGCTCTGGTAATTCCCCATTGCATTAGTAGTGCTGCATATGTGGATAGCCAGTTATCCGTCTACTGCTGACAATATGATGTGTATACCTGGTGTGTACTTTCCCTCCCAATGCATGTTCCATGCTACAGACCTTGTTATGCTATCAGCTGTCCTGTGTTCACATCTCAGACAGGTTGTCCTGGTGTCTCATGTGTCACTCCATGTACATGTACAGCACAATCCCAAGGAGAAGTACTGCCATGTGATCAACCCCACTATCACATGTGCATACATGGATACCCACACAAACAGATACACATGTACGCACACATCTGACATGCATCGACCACACTCCAATCCTCCAGATTGCACTTACAGACACAATCAACACCCCCCCCACACACACACACCTACATGTGAGGCTGCACAACTTTTGTACACACAGTCCTCCCATTACCCTTCTGTCAGCATGCGTTACATATGGTACTCAACAGCATGCAGTGCAACTATAGTGACTTCATGCTAGCACCAGTATACATGTGTGTGATGCATGGGCTGTGTTGGTAGGTGATGGCCCTTCCTCTTGATAACACTGCACCAATGTACAAAGTGTTACTGTGGACCTGTTCTGCACCCTACCTTGTACTGTGCACCATACCTCACAGGTGTACAAACCATTGCTGCATATGTAGTACTGTGTCAGTTATATCAGCTCCAGTGCTTACAGCCCCTATGTGTTAGAGCAACTCATACCTGGGATGATATGTGAACAGATGTAATTTGTGAATGTCTGATGTCTGCTTTACAGATCACAACATCAGCGGTGCATGTATGACCAACACAAGACTATTACACTGACAACCACCAGACCTAACCATGGCTATGGGGGGTGCCCTACACATGTCCCACAACTCTGCATGGTTGTAAGGTCTACTCATGTGCACATCCCTTGGAGTGCACACACTGCTGTCACTATTGCTGTGGGGTCAGATTTACATCTGCCACAGTTACTTAACCTGATTATGTGCAGATACTGCCATTCCTAGCATATGTAGGATCCCTGCTGCAGTGCACTGCTGTGTCATGATGACACACCTTCCACACCTCCAGCCTTTTTGCAGATGCTTGACAACTATGGCCCACATATGTGGCATTTGCAGTGTCTCAAGAATTGGACACTATGTGCAACAGTCTATTACCAGCTAATTATGTGCACCACGGTACTATGTTATGACATAGTGTTGATCTGTAATGATTGCTATTGTAATACAGGTATATTTACAGCTGTAGCACCATATGAGGGTGTTGTTCCACACATGTCCCCACTGTAGGCCGTGTGTCCTGCCATACTTCTTATCCCTGTGGACACATTTCACAATGACAGGATGTTAGCTCTCTTGCATGTGTCTGATGTACCCTTCTGATACCCCATCATGATCTCTACTGTGATGCAGTGCATTTCACAGCAACAAAACGTGAATGTGTACAGCATGCAGTATGGGTAGGTGTGTTAGATGTGTGCATGGAATATCCCATAGCTATTATATGCATGGTGTATTGTCAAGCATGAACATGAACTATACTCACTGGCTACAGGCTGCTGCCTTGGTGGTATCCTGGAGGTACCTACATAAGAGTGTAAGAAAGTTGATGTCAGTGGCCACAGCTGTGGCATTCATAAAGGGTGAGTGCAGCATCATGGTACATCAATAGTAGAAGTCCACAATACTACAACTTATGCACAGCTGTTTATTACTACTACACAGTAACAGACTATGTATATGATATCTCAGATATGCATGATGTACCTGTACAGATGTGGATGCATACACAAGAGTGGTCTACTGATGTGCCCTGGGGCCTTACCTGCATGGTCCTCAGACAGTGTGTCAGTGGCACCCACCTCCACAATGCTCCCTGCCAGATGTTGGTTCTGCAGGTGGGCAGGTGCCACAAGGCTGCTGCGAAGCTCCTCCACACGGGTGAGGGGTGGATGGATGGCATGCACCCCCTGTTGTGAGGTGGTCCCCTATACAGCAGCTGTACACCGATGTACATGGCAAAACAGGGCAGTGCAATGATGCTGGCCCTGCTCATAGCTGCGGTTCTGCAGGCTGACATCAGTGACCCTGTAGATTAGATTGTTCCACAGGGTGGTCCTCTCCTGCTGATTATGGGCAGTCTGGCTGAACAGCAGTTGGTAGTGCTGTATCATGTCTTCAACAATTACATCAGTTTCTGCGGCACTGAATGCTGGCAGTCTGGTGTGAGCCATTTTCCCTGGAAGACATAAAGATGGAAACAGGTCTGAGCAACTCATACAGCAGGGTTACCATAGTTCTTAATACACAGCTCTGTCGCCCCCCACCATATCAGCTACAACAAACCATTCACACAATGCAATTGGTATGTCGACAGCTTACCTACCATTGGGACATATGTTGTATTGTACCACGCTTTGTGCTGTGTTTGTACGATGCTATGTGCTATGTGTTTGTAGCCATGTTCCCTGTGGGGACACTATCTTTGCTGGCCTGTTACAGACTATTTCACCTGCATGCCATTGTCAGTGCCACTATATATATATATATATATATATATATATATATATATATATATATATATATATATATATATGTACATATATGTCTAGATATATCTTGTGGGTTGTTTATATACCTATATCTATATGAGTGTCTGTATATCTGTAGACATACACGTCTAACTATATATCACACATATATTTATCTATATGTGGGGTGCTTACAGACATCTGGTCCACATTCTGTAACTCTCTTTCATTCACAGCTGCACTGTTCTGCCTTGCTGCAACACAGACAGGTGTCACATGTGAACACAGACTAACATTAGGGTGGTATATATGGTGAGAGATTGCTGGTAAGCCTATTATACACCAATGGCATTTGTGCATGCTACATTACTTATTAACATGACTGTCCTGCAAGTGGTGTGCTCTGACACCCATGCGTCGATTATGATGGCAGTACTTACACCACCAGCTATTGCCCACACTAACATACCAAACACAGATATTATGGCTTACATCTTTGTCATTCATTGCTGATCTGCACAGTTGGCAGGTATGTCCCACTGCCTACAGGGACAGACAGTATTTTTTTTTCTGACAGCTGTTACAGCTTTCTGTTGTTTACATTTTTTTTTTGTTGTTGTCTGTGTCTGTGTCTGTGTCTCTATCTCCCTCTCTCTCTCTCTCTCTCTCTCTCTCCACTAGAGTCATTGAGCTGGTTTGAATGAATTGCAGCATGGCTTTTTTAGGTGATGCACATGGTCAGGTAATGGGCTCTGCACCAATCAGTGTGTAACAGTTGCTAACTGCATGCAGCCTGCTGTGTAGTACTTCGGATAACCACTGTCATGGCAACCCCATACTATAAAATACTGACTCATGTGGGTGTTGTCCATTAACCTTTCCAGTATGGTGGACATCCTTCCTGTATGTGGGCAGCAGTGTTACAGACAGCAGGTTGCAATACCTCTTACAGCAGGACTGGCAGACACAGGCCAAGTACACATTTGTATGAGGTTCCAGACCTACAGACAGAGTGAGTAGTGTTGTTATGTGCATTGTATATTGCTGGTCTTGCAGTGTTTGTGTGTACATAGTAGTTTAGGATGGAGTGCAGTCTGTCTGCATAGCTCCCAACTGTGGGCCTATCTACATGATGGCTAGTGGATTGTCTGTTTGGTTTTGTCTGTGCACCACATAGGTCATGTCCTAGATAGATCACTGGCAGTCTGTCTGTTGCATGCTATCAGTACATGGCTACATCCATTTGTGTTTTTGATGACTTATTCCTGCATAAGGGTATGTTGCAACAAATCCTATAACACCAGCAATTTCCAGGGTGTGTAACAGCATTATTGCAAGTATGGCCCTGTGTTCCTGCCTCTGTCCCCCACATATATGGAAGGCTTTGTCCTGCTGTGATACAGTTAGGGGTTGTTAGGTAATGGCCTATCATTATTTACTGCTAGCATTCCTGCTATCATCCCAGTTATATTGTGGACTCCCACAAAATATGTTGGTCAGGGACCATACATGTGACAGACACATTGACATTACCACAACTAATACATTTCCCCCTAGGGCTTGACTACAGGGTGTAATTGGAGGCTGCTGAACTACTTCTGTAATTATTGATTGTTACTTATCTTGAAGGCAAATCCTTTGTCTACTGTTGTACTAAATGAGGGTCTTGTCCTGCACAGCATAGTATGATATATATCCACATTGCTTACATCTACTGTTTTGTGTGGGCCTTGAATTCATCACTGATTACATATTTCAAAATGTATGTGCTGTAAGTAATGGCATACATTATTGTATAGTACACAAATAAAGGTTTTCTGTGTATGCATACATGTGTGTTGTGTCATGTCCTTTGAATTGTGAGTGGGTATATGTTTAATGTCAGTATTCTCATTTGTGGGAATGGTTGCCACACTACACATTTCACAGGTGCCAGTTACAGGACTTGTGGCTGAGGGATATACTTTGCACCCAGTGCTTCCACACTACTTCACCATATATATGGCTACTAATACCTTTTGTCTGTGTATATGTGGCTGTACCTATATATATATATATCATATATAGTTTTATATATATATATATATATATATATATATATATATATATATATATATATATATATATATATATATATCTGAACATATTTGTCAATATATAGATGTATGTGCATATCTGAACCATTGTAATGTGTACTCCTTCCACCTTGTATATTCTCTATGGTAGAATAACATTTCTGCATGATATGTTACAGATATTGCCCTGACATTTTCAGGTGAATTGGATTACTGTTAAAGCATTGTACCTGAGTTGTGGAGGGTCCTGAAGTCAAGAACTGCATGTGGTGAATATTGGATTGCACAGCATATCCATTAGGGCTGTGGAGGGGGGTAACATATCACTAATTACCAGGTATCCCTCATTTCAGACCCCACCCACATTAACAGTGCTTATGGTCTGTTATGTTGTAGTGAGTGGTTCAGGATTTTGTTCCCATGTGGAAATGCTATACACATTTCTATCTGTATGTATATATATATATATATATATATATATATATATATATATATATATATATATATATATATATTTATATATATATATATATATATATATATATATATACACACACACACACGCACACACACACACACACACACATATATATATATATATATATATATATATATATATATATATATATATATATATATATATATATATATATATATATATATATATATATATATATATATATATATATATATATATATATATATATATATATATATATATATATATATATATATATATATATATACATATATGTATATATATATATATATATATATATATATATATATATATATATATATATATGGATCTAGGACTATTGAACGAAAGTTCAATAGTCCAAATCCACAATCACCGAACACACTTTAACGAAAGCACTTTCATTGGTAAAGCGCTTTCGTTAAAGTGTGTTAAACAAAAAAAAAACACTAAATCTACTTTTATGCAGGGGGCAAGCCCCCCCCGTACCCCCAATGTGGGGGGCTGTGCCCCCTACACTCCCCTACTTTAATATTCTCACTCCGAGATCACACTACAGTGAGGAAAAGGGAATATTCCCTTATCCACACCATAGTATGACCTCAGCAACAGGAATACTTACGCGAAAGTGCTTCTTCGGTAAAAAGCACTTTTGCGTAAGTATGCCTGGCCGATAATGATTTGGTGATATTGTCATTCGGGGATCAGTACAGATCCCATATATATATATATATATATATATATATATATATATATATATCTACATATGAACATATTCTTCTATCTATATACAATTGATGTTATATGATTATTTGTGAGTCATACACACACACACACACACACACACACACACACATATATATATATATATATATATATATATATATATATATATATATATATATATATATATATATATATATATACACATATAGCTGTCTATCTGTCTACATTTACAGATATATATCTGTCCATATGTCCATGCATGTTTGGCTCATAATTTTGGCATGTACCTCATTCTCTTGGCAATTGACATGGATGATCTCAGGACTGAAGTCAGTAACTAGTGCCGACACATTTGTGTTTCAGACTTCATCTCCTTCAAAATCTGTGTTTTAATACATATAACTGTGTAACTAGCAACGTTTTAAGTGTATAAGACCAGTATTTGACATATATCTCTATTTGTACCCACATTTTGGCACACTTTGTCCAGAATTCTTGCATTAAGAGGTTGTGTGGCATGATATTACTACATTTCCTGTACTGTTGACTGATTGTGCTGGATGATATGTTTGTGAAAACATCAGGGTTCTGTATTTCTGCCATGGCTTAGTGGTAAATCATTTTGTGCAGGGTCCTGGGTTCGAACCTTGCAGAGGCTGTTTATTTTGTTGTTGGGCAGAATACCGGCCATTGGATACAGAGTGATTAAGGCACTTTAAAGCAGTTGTAAGCGGGTTTGCACAGAGGTAAGCACTGCTAACTTCTGGTTACAGTTTCTTATATTCAGCTTCGGGTCTGTATTAGAACACCGAACTTTCAAAATTGTGAGTGTTCTAATATCGAACCCTATTAATCGAAAATTTAAAACAGCGAACATACAGAACAGCGGATTTTTTCCTAGGGAAAAAATCCGCTGTTCCAAAACACATACACACAACACAAGCACACCAAACAAACAGCAATCCACACACATACACCTAAACTCTTACACCTAACCCTACACTAAACTATACATACACCACTAACTATCCACTTACCTTAACCCAAACCCTAACCCTAAGGTCCGTCACTATCGCACAGTCACCTCACCCATGCCCTCACCCTAACTCACCTACCCCACCCTAACCCTCACATCCACACAATCGCACGCTTACCTGAACCAGACCCATAACTTTCCACCACAGTGCTGAAAATACCGAAGCAACAGAAATGGACAACCAAATTCTTTCCCTAGGAAAAAATTTGGTTTTCTGTTTCTTCGATATTTTCAGCGTTCACTGAAAATGGGTCAATATTTGTACACTCAAAATTTTGAAAGTTCGGTGTTCTAATATAGATCCTCAGTTTCTATTTTGCTTAACCTGTGTAGGCAGTGCTTACACCCACGCAAACAGGCTTAAAACCGCTTACTGCTGCTTGAAAGTGTTTACTCCCACTTACATCCGCACTAATTTCTTTAAAAGAAAAGAAAAAGGGATTGATACGGCAGTGTTGAAAAAAAGGGCACAAAGAGGGAAAGACAGTAGGGAAAATAGCCAGGGATGTGCAGGAAGGGTGTAGGGAAGGTCCATAGCTGCCCATTTCTTCTACAGAAACAGCTGTGCATATACACTGCATTTGGAGGTAGATTTGGACACTCAAACCCCTGGGTGGGGGTGAGGACAACAATAATAAGTTGTGATGCCAATTAGACTGGATACAAGTGTCCAGTGTACACATTTGCAAAATGGACAGCTATGTATGGGGTGAGATTTTATTGTGGGAACAGATTGCCCTTTTTTTTCTTTTTCAGGTGAGAGTGGGATGTTGGGGAGGGGTAGTAGGTATATTTGGGGAGGTAGGTTGAGTAGGTTAACAGACAAGACAAACAGGATGCATACAGAGGCAGTATATAACACATGTGGGGGTACACACCTTGGACGGGGAGGGGTGTTTGGAAGTCGCAAGCCCATGAGCCCCCAAATAGAAACAGTGGGACTGAGGTCCCCACCCATGGGCAGTCACCACTGCACCTTCACAGACCCAAAAGTGGCTTTGCTGAGGGATGGATAGGATGGGCAGGCTCACCCTCTAATTATGTCATGCAGCCCTCAAGCTGGAGTAGCTGGTCTCGAAACTCGCTGTCAAGCTCCCTATGCACCATGGTCCGGACCTGACGGCAAGTGACAGGTACCTTTCCTCCCCCGCTCCTGGGGGGGGGGTGAGCCCCATCCCCTGTGACGGTTCCACCTGAAGGTGGTGCAGGCCCTACAGAGGAGGAGGTCCCAGGCTGGACCCCAAACATTCTGGTGCTCTGTGCCATGACCAGCTGAGGTGGGACAGGTGGGTCCGCTGGGATAGGCATGCCCATATGAGCTATGCTGTTTCACTTTTAAGTAAGATATCAGTTAATCTTAGTCAACAGAATTCAGGATTAGTTATAACTGCATGCATAGGTATTCTTATTGACCCACTGCATCAGTTTACAACCATTGCAGATCAAGCAGAACACATGTATATATGGGACAACAGTGGCCATTACAAACGCATGCAGGTTTCATTGATGGCAACAGGCCACCAGTATGGGAGTATTTTAACATGGCATATGCATAGAACCAAATGTGAATATTTATAATCCAATAGGACATATGTCCCAAAAAAAGTTTGGAGTGTACATATACCCATTGAGGTGTGTTATAAGGTTATTGTTGCAAATATGGAGGTGGTGAGAGAGAGAGGTCAATTACCAACCAATATATCCCTGTAGTTTTCACAACTTTCTTAGTCACTGCAGTGGTCTGTCCCTTAAATGTATTGTTACACTACCCAATGTCCTTACTTTGTACAATGATATGTTTGTAGATTAGTATATGTATGGACTGTGTCTTACGTATAATCTACACCTCTTACCTGTTATACCTGTTGAGAAATTCTTTGTCAACACTACCTGACAATTTCTACACATACTCCCAGATTCCTTGGTTGTAGACAAGTATATACGTGACCTGTGTTGTACCTACAGTCTACACCTCTTACCTGTTATACCTGTTGAGAAAATCAGTAACACTACCTGACGATCTGTACACATACCCCCAGATTCCATTCTTGTAGACTGGTATATATGTGACCTGTGTTTTTCCTACAGTCTACACCTCTTACCTGTTATATCTGTGAAGAAAAACTTTGTTAACGCTACCTGACAAATACTACACATACTCCAAGATTCTATGTTGATGTTATACACATACCTAACAATCCTTTATTGCACACACACTCTGGTCAAGGCTTGACAGGATGCAGGTGTTAATGTGACATATTTTGGAATAGCTGTCATACACTTTGGGGGAGATGCTACAATGACAGGTTTGTTTCCATATACATTCTCTTTTTATGTTCAGGTCTGACTATCCATTATATGTCAGTATACGCTGCTTGGATCATCACACTGATTTGTCAAGGGAACAGATTGCCGTCCAGCAGATTTGGGCCATTTATCTGGACATGCTGGACAGATCAGAACAGTTGAGGTGTATGACTATGCATACAGCTGACCACCTGAACATTCTGCCATAGTCTGTACAGTTGATGGTTATGATTATGCTTACAGCTTACTACCTCTCCCGGGATTCAAACCCCTGCTGTGTGTGGTAAAAATATTACAGTTGACATCAGTACACTGTGCAATCAGGGAATTGGTGTAAAGCATTCCAATAGTTTCTAAGTCTCCCTCAGTTTTTCTATATGACTGACCTCTTGGGACTTCCAACATTGTTATACTGACCTTCCTACACATTTTACCTGCATTCAACAGTGTGGGTAACACTGGTTAATACAACAGTACTATTTATAGAATGCAACACTACAACAAAATATGTAAGCAGGATGTACACAAGTACTCCAGGGGTTATACTTTATTCACAAGATATTACACCTTTATTTCCACGCAACCTATATGACAGTCTTCCTGCTATATTGTCTGGTTTATTCAGTACATCCCATACACAATAAATTTTTATACTGGTACAACACTTTCCAGAACTGTTATCTTTATTTGTTATGACAGTACATGCAGGAATATTACTGGCCTGCCTCACGATGCAGCCTTTGCAGCCTAGCAGCATGGGATTGTTGGTTCAGAGCCCACTCATCTGCAGCTGTCAGGGAAATACAGTGATATTTCGCCATTACCTATCCATAGTATACACAAGCTAGGCAATCATTATCTACTTAGTAGAATGGGAACTTAGTGTTGGGGCATCGGCCAGCTGCCTTGCTTCTTGGAACCACTGGTTCAAGAGATCACCCCTCCACTGCTTCAGGTCAGCATGGTGATGCCTGATCTGCTCACCAGTCCGGGGGATACCAGTGGCACTGGTGAGGTCATGGGCGAGACTGTCCCAGGCCTCCACTTTATACTGAGAGCCCTGGTACTGGCCCTGCAGAAGTATCTCCTCATGGTGTTTTACCAGGAGCCATACAATGAATCTGGACTCCTGGGTGCCCCAGTGCTGCACTCTGAATTGAGTGCCTTCCCCTACTCCAGCCATTCTGCCTACAGTAGGGAGCTGCAACCGGTTATGAGAATTATTGGCACCTGTGGGGTTTA
Organism: Protopterus annectens; assembly: GCF_019279795.1. Taxonomy (NCBI): domain Eukaryota; kingdom Metazoa; phylum Chordata; order Ceratodontiformes; family Protopteridae; genus Protopterus; species Protopterus annectens. The sequence continues at coordinate 380,697,780 of NC_056733.1, forward strand.
AATACACCCGTTTTCCCACACATTCCTGTGATTGGATGGTTTTGAAAAGACTAAGCTATGGGCACACCTACTTATCTAATGTTGGCATAGGTTAAAGGGGTATATCACTGGACAGATTGAGTTAGCCAGCCTACACATTGCTTACCCTAACTACACTGAGCTGTGCAATGCTTAACATTGTTTAATATTTCATTTGCATTATATTTTCCTTTGGGCATTGCTTTATTATTTGTTACATGTTATATATGTGTCTGATATATGTGATTCATGTGTACATACACTGTATGGGGTCCAGGGGACTTCCACACTTTATTAGTATATCACCTCACATCTGGCCTTCCTGCAGTACTCCAATTCACATATTTATGTTATGTAGCAGGTTATACAACAGCACACTGTACATAGATTCCTTTCAAATGTTCAGTTTGATTTTTCTACAGTGAGGATTTCATTGTTGGAACCTCAATGTTATATACTGTTATGATGGCTTAGTGGTTAACTACTGAGACTGTGGTATATAGGGTCTTGGGTCCAAGCCTTGTAGAGGCTGTTTATTTTGTTGCTGGGCAGAACATGGGCCATTGGATACAGAGTGATTAAGGCACTTTAAAGCAGTTGTAAGCGGGTTTGCGCAGATTTGCATGGAGGTAAGCACTGCTAACTTCCAGCCATAGTTTATTACACCCATTTAGCTTCTCCTTTGCTTAATCTGTGTAGGCAATGCTTACCCCCATGCAAATGCACTTAAACACTCTTATTAGTGCTTATATATGCTTACTACTGCTTATTTGTGGTTAAACATGCTTACTAGTGCCTTATTCATTATGACACTGACACTTCACATGTGCATTTAATGCAGTACTCCAGTTCATAAAAATATGTTATTTTGTGGGTTTTGCAAAACATAATATTGGTTATAATGTGCGTTGCCCTGTAAAATAGGATGTGCTGCAGTGGAACTTGAACCGGGCATGCCTGCTCATTAGGCAAACGCTCTTCCCACTACACCATTGCTGTGCTGCTTCATTTGCATGTATCTTCCTTGTTATCCTCTTCAGCCTTTTAAGCTGCTTTAACCATAGCTAAGCAATGGGCACACCCGTGCACCTACGGTTAGCTGTACTCGGATTTAAAAAAAAACAAAGGGGTTTCTTCTTTTGATTTTTATGTTCTGTTACTGTTGTACACATGGGGGACTGTTGGTGGGGATATGCAGACACCTATGAGCAGTCTCACTCATTTATTTCCACTTTCTGTTTTCTACATTGCAGGGGCATGTTTATTCTGAGAGCTGCTCTCAGACACGTCCCTTGTACTTGTACATGCTCCGTGTAAGCCTAGGAGGTCGGGCAACGTGCCATCATTAATATTCATGGCGCACTGCCATCCTGCTGCTACATGGGCACTTCTGTGCAGGACTAAGTTAGTCCTGTATGGCAGATTAGTGAATCCGGGGGAAGTAGTGTATCATTCTGTGGTATAATTTTAAAATGAGATAGTGGTGACTCATGATTGGAATTTGACTTTCTAACTATCTATAATGGTAATACACTCTGTTGGGTTCAAAAATAAGCTTATAATAATAGATTATTACTATGCCATCGGCTGGCACTCAAATTAAGTTTCCTTTATTTATTTACTTGATAAAGCCATGCCTTTTTACCAGCTCTATTTTTTATTCATATTCTGCTTGAACTTGATGCCACAGAGCTCAACAGTAGAGGAATAGCCAGGCAGGATAAAATAATCTTCAACTCCAATAGAAAGAAATCTGACAAGACTATAAAGCATTGCTTAATTCTCATGCCCCCTGCTGTTTCTCTGACAATCCATCCCTTAATCAAACCAAGGTCGTCATCATCATGGATTAGACCACTCCCAGTGCTGCACTGACCAGCCAAGTACAACAGCAGTAAGTGTGTACCCAAAAAATTACAAAATTTCACTTTTCACATATTTCCTTTTATCTTCCTTTCATCTTCTGTCACTACTGCAGAACTGCTCCAGTGCAACAGACCAAGAAATGAGGACTGGCCCTATATACCTTTAAAGCCAGAAACTCTAAACAAGATAAGTCAATCCTATTCAATTGATATTATTTTGTTTAAATGTAGAATGATTAAGGTTTTATTGTTTTCTTTCTAAATTTGACTGATTTCTGCCTATCAGTAAAATAAGTGTTAATCTGATTAATGTCTACCTACAGTAGAATAACAGGTATGTAAAATACCAGAGTTCCGATTTCCACTATACTCATAATTAGTCTGTATCTTCATGAGATGCATGCATCTAGAATCAACATTAAGAGAACAAGAATAAAATAAAACAAAATGAATGAAAATGAAAATGTATCTGGCAGTGCCGTAAATGTACAATCTGGCATGTCAAAATTCTTACGCAAACATTTAGTAATTATTATTAATGTTTTTATTCTGCCAGCTACTTTGGCATAGAAGTGATCTGAGTTCACTTGGTTACTTGGGTAATTGATTAGGACTGTAGCTTCATTTTCATTGTTAAACACTGAGTTGCTTTGTCTAGCCTGTTCTGAGTTATCTCCCAATGAAGAAACAAACAAAAAAAAAAGACAATTCAACAAAAGATACCTTAGGAAATAGGCAGACAGGACTGCCAATGTGAAACTATAGTTCTACCCACAGTTTTGAAGCCAGGGACTTGATGGTTTTGTAACGCAAGTAGGCTGCTGTTTGCAGCTGTGGAAAGGAAGTGTTGCTCAACCTCAAACCTCAAATTAGAGTATGAGCTCAGGCAAGCAGCAGGGTGGCAGTGAAAGGGGAGTTTTAGGGTTAGGGATTAATCAAGGAATTTAGGTTTATGTAGGGGTTGATGTTTTAGGATTATGGAGCAGGAAAGCATTTTTGTGTTAGGGAGCAGTCAGGTAATTTAGATTTAGGGAGGAGGTTGGAGGTTTATGGAGTTTTAAGATTAGGGAGTGATTGCAGAATTTAGATCTAGGGAGGGACTTTGGAGTTTTATGTTAAAGCAGTAATTGGGACTTTATGGTTAGGGATGGGTAGAACAGGTTTAGGATAAGGGATCGGGGGCCCAGGTTGCAAACTGGGTGGGAGTTTTAGGTTTAGGGCTATGTACTGTATAGGACTGGGTGTTGGGTTGGGGCTATGCAGGAATAAGAGATCAGGCTAGTAGGAGTTCAAGCACTTGCTTTTTCATACAAGTGGTAATACGCAGGTATGTCACAAGTTACTAGCATGCAAGCACCTGTATTAAAAAATAAATCCAAAGTGCAAAAGAGAGGTCAGATGTAGTTCCAATACCGAATTTAATGTCCAAAAGATAAAATCACAAGGCATAACAAGGAAAGGAACCAATGCCTTATTCAAACATAGTGAGCAATGTAAAGATGCCACTTATGTTTTTATGGTATTAGAGCAAGTCAAAAGTAATATTAGAGGGGGTCCTTGGGAAGATTTGATCGAGTTCAGAGAGTTATGGTGGCAAGTAACTCTCCAAGCTGACCAACCACCAGGTTTAAATGAATTTATTTCCATTAAACCTTTGTTAAAATTAAGAGCAGCTAAGCTCTAAGAGCTCTATAAGCACTTTTACAAAATGACCACTAGAGGGTATCAGTTTATAAGGTATAGACACAAAACTAGAGTTACAATGACACATATACACAATCCAATATTAAATTGATGGATTCGTGGAGTTTTTTTTAAATTTTTAATGTTTTAATCTAGAGAAAGTTATTAATAATTATTTATTGGAATAAGGAACAATTTTACATACTGTTGAACAGGTTTTTTCGTTTTATGTGAATGTCTTGAGAAATAGTGTTTCATGTGCATTTCTCTTTTAAATTTGATTGGTATAATGAGCACGTATTTGATGTTATTATAAATATAGCTTGTTAGTTGGAATGATTTATCTGATGAAGTCTACGTAATATGACGAAAACGCTGAGTGGAACTTTTAAGGTGTTAATGTTATTTCTCTGTTGTGCCTTGTGATTTTATCTTTTGGACATTAAATTCGGTATTGGAACTACATCCGACCTCTCTTTTGCACTTTGGATTTATTTTTTGGTGTCTTTTGGTGCAATTTCCACCATTCTGTTGGTTTCTTGTACTTTGTGAGGTGGAGGGGGGAGATGGATTTGTTGCCAACTACCGAAGTAAGGGGGTCGGAAGAAACAGGTCAACTTCGTAAACTCATAGGACAGTTAACTGAGTTAGTTGACCTGCTGACACCTCTCAGCCAATCGTTAGTCACCTTTCACGGCAATATGGCTCAGCGTCAGTTACCAGGAACTGATGGGCTAAAAAGGCAGGACGAACATCCGAGGGAGCTTATTGGCATTTTTGCAGACGTCGGCGAACCCAGGGAGTTTCATAGCCCTACCTTTGATCCGGCTAATACGCCTAAAGCCTTGCAAACAGATGGTAATGATACTAGAGAGAGAAATACTAGAAACCAAAATGTGAGAGCGGACTCCAGAACTGTTATAGCAGGTACTGTTTCAGACCAAGGTTTTAAAGAAACTAAAGAGTGGTTGTTAGCTAAATATTCATTTAAAACCAAAAACAACTCTAATAAACACCATGCGACTGGTGTTTCCTATCGAGTTAAGCTGGACTATCTTTATAAAAAAATGTATAAATACAGAACCTATACTATTGAGAATGAATATTTGAATGAATGTATTTTAAGGGAAATTGTTCCCAAGGGACTCAGATTATGGAAATTTCCCAATAATGTGCAATGTGATAGTGTTTTTTATAACGAGCTTATTGAACTATTTAACAAATGTGGTTTGGATATGTTAAGACTAATGTTAAGAGAGAACACAAGGTGTCAGGAGATTTTACAAAAAGAAATTGAAGAGTTAGATCAGCAAATTAAGATGGACCTTATATTTAGCATAGAGGAAGAGAAAGCTAAATATTTCGGTTTAAGAGAGGAAATTGACAAAAAAAGTGAAGAGTTAGTTAATAGGAAAATGAGTAAATTGGAAAGGGATATAAGGGAATATAATAACAAAGTTAGTTATCCTAAACCTCAGTATAAACATAATACAACTGATGAATTTACTAACAATATTGCCACTGAAGGAAATGAGGGAAATGTTAGTATGATTTACGACGAACAACAGGAATATGATAGGGAATTTCCACCCTTACGTAAATCGGAAAGATTGATCAATAAGAAGGGTATGCATGACACAAATTTTAAGATGAGAGGAGGGAGAAGGGGGAGGGGGAGATACTAGAATGTTACCACCGACCCCAACCCTCCTGTCATGAAAAAGCATGTGAAAATATGAACATGATTTTAGTTGATAATAACAAGAATACATATAACAATTTTACCATATATAATTTTAGTAACACTGTGATTAGAAAGGAGCACTTCTCATTACTTTCAAAGGGATTTAAATTTATTCCCTACAAAAAAGGTGACATTTCCAGGAGCCTATTGGATATTAAGATGTTTTTAAGAAAGGTAAACTTGAACCTTTTATTACAAAATAATCAGAAAGTGGACACAGGGAATATTTAAACGTAAAAGCACTTATAATCCCCCCCTACACCCCCAACTGAAAAACTTAGAATGCGTTATGGAATCACAAATTAGGAAACAGCAGAACACAATGGGGGGTAGAGGGAACTTAAGTAAAGAAGAGAAGAGTTTATTATACAAGTTGAAAGAAGACAAGAATTTAAGGGTCACGAAACCAGACAAGGGTGGTGGAGTGATATTTATGGATAATATAACATATGAGAGTAAGATGCATGTTATTTTAATGGACAACACTAGATATGTAAACGTCTCCTTAAATGAGATAAATATTGCATATAGTAAAATTGATTGTAATATAAAACAAATGTTATATGAAGAACTAATAGACCACAACATTTACCTTTATCTCAAGGTGGACAAACCTAAAACACCTACTATATTTGGCATACCTAAAGTACATAAATGTGAAAGTGACCTTCCACTTAGACCTATAGTATCAGCGGAAGGGTCCAAGACCTATGGTATGGCCAAATATGTGGACCAAAAATTTAAAAATTTAGGGCTTAATAACAAAACAGTCCTAAGAGACTCCTGGGATTTATTAAGAGAAGTTTCAGATGAAATGTATCATGATAACTTGTTATTTGTCACAGTGGATGTTATTGATCTCTTCTCATCAATACCTTACAAGGAAGGGATGGAAATGTTAGAAGAAATTGTTTATGAGGACAAGACATTATCGCATAATGATAAATTAGTTTGTACATGGTTAATGGATTTGATTTTAAAAAATAATTTTATTTATTTTAATGGTGAATTTTATAAACAAATCCAGGGAGTGGCAATGGGAGCAGCATGCGCCCCCACTTTTGCTAACCTGGTTTTAATCAAATGGGAGGAGAAATATATATTTAATACAGAATTTAAAAATTGCTGGACATTATATCGCAGGTTTCTTGATGATATAGTGATATTTTGGACTGCAGGTGGAGACAGATTGAAAGAATTTGTGACCTATATAAATAATACAACTAAATTTTTAAAATTCACTTATAATACTTCTGAATATAAAATGAACTATTTAGATATAGAAATATATACTGAAGGTTCACATTTTGAAAGTAAGATTTATAGAAAGCCAACGTTTTGTAATTCGTTTCTTCATTATGAAAGTGCACATCCTATGCATTGTAAAAAAAACATTGTTAAGGGACAATTTGTAAGAGGTAGCAGAATGACAAGTGTGGAGAGTGAATTCTTTAAGGAATGTGAGCTACTTCAAAAAATGTTCTTAGAGAGAGGATATCCACTGGATTATATAAACAAATTTAGAGAAGAAGTTGTCAAAGGAATGTTAGACAAGTTCAAACCTATTATTAATAACAAGATTAATTTTGACAATGCTAATAGGGATGACACCGGGGATAAATTCGAGCAAGCATTAATTCTAGAATATAATGGGGTAAATAATTATGTCAAAACAATATTCATGAGAGAATGGCAAAGATTTGTGGCTTTTTCTGACCTGGAGAATTTGACCAATATTTCACATAAAATAATTTATAAGAATTCTAGTAGCATCAAAGGTATCCTAGAAAATAAATATGGAGCAACGATTACCAAGGGGAGACAGGGTACTTACAAATATGGCCAATGCAACCAATGCCCTTATATAATTAATTTAGAGAAGTACTACTTGGGATGTAGGAATAGATGGATATGTGGGGCAGAGTTTTACAATTGTGAAACCAAAGGAATAATATACCTAGCAATCTGTAAAATATGTGGTTCTTTTTATCTGGGTAAATCAGAGAGGAAACTCAAAAAGAGAATATATGAACATATTTATGAAATACAAACAAGGAAAGGAACCAATGCCTTATTCAAACATAGTGAGCAATGTAAAGATGCTACTTATGTTTTTATGGTATTAGAGCAAGTTAAAAGTAATATTAGAGGGGGTCCTTGGGAAGATTTGATCGAGTTCAGAGAGTTATGGTGGCAAGTAACTCTCCAAGCTGACCAACCACCAGGTTTAAATGAATTTATTTCCATTAAACCTTTGTTAAAATTAAGAGCAGCTAAGCTCTAAGAGCTCTATAAGCACTTTTACAAAATGACCACTAGAGGGTATCAGTTTATAAGGTATAGTCACAAAACTAGAGTTACAATGACACATATACACAATCCAATATTAAATTGATGGATTCATGAAGTTTTTTTTTTAATTTTTAATGTTTTAATCTAGAGAAAGTTATTAATAATTATTTATTGGAATAAGGAACAATTTTACATACTGTTGAACAGGTTTTTTCGTTTTATGTGAATGTCTTGAGAAATAGTGTTTCATGTACATTTCTCTTTTAAATTTGATTGGTATAATGAGCACATAATTGATGTTATTATAAATATAGCTTGTTAGTTGGAATGATTTATCTGATGAAGTCTACGTAATATGACGAAAACGCTGAGTGGAACTTTTAAGGCGTTAATGTTATTTCTCTGTTGTGCCTTGTGATTTTATCTTTTGGACATTAAATTCGGTATTGGAGCTACATCCGACCTCTCTTTTGCACTTTGGATTTATTTTTTGGTGTCTTTTGGTGCAATTTCCACCATTCTGTTGGTTTCAAGCACCTGTATTAAACCTGAAAACCATGATAATCTTGACATGAGGACCATGGTAAAATAACAGGAGCACTACAGAATCCTGAAAGCCCAAAATCCTGAAGAGCAAAATCCTGAGACCAAAATCCTGAAAGTTCAAAATCCTGAAAACTGAAAATCCTGAAAACTCAAAATCCTGAAAACTCAAAATCCTGAAAACACACAGGATAGCAACACTTACTATATTCCAGCACAAGTACATACAGAAACATATTACCCTTCAACTATATGCAGGGGGGCAAGCCCCCCTGCACCCCCACACCCCCTGCTACTTAAATATAACAACTCTGAGATTGCACTTCAGTACACTATATATACCCTGCTTATACTTGGAGAAGAGTAATATGGTTTGTGTTTTATTTGTTTCTGTATGTACCTATGCTGGAATATATTAAGTGTTGGTATCCTGTGTGTTTTCAGGATTTTGAGTTTTCAGGATTTTGAACTTTCAGGAATTTGGTCTCAGGATTTTGGGCTTTCAGGATTCTGTAGTGCTCCCAAATAAACACAATAAATGTGAATATAAACTAATGCATTCAAACTTGAAAGGTGCTCAAAATAAGAACATGAAGTCATGGGAGAAATAAATATGTGCGCTGTAATTGCAACTAACTCCTTTATTGCAGAAAGAAATCAATTGACACCCTGTTCAGTACACTTCATTTTTAATTATACTTGACAGGTCTGCTAGAAGTGCTTGCATGCCATTTACTCATGATATACTTCCTCAATGACACTTGCTCATTTTAGCAAGTGCTTAAAATCCTACAAACGTGACCTGTCTTAACTAAGCATCCCTCTCAACACTGACCTCACTAGTCTATTTAGCTCTACCAGAACCCTGATTATGACCCTAAAAACTCCCACCAAGTCCATAAATTTAAAATCCTCATTCTAAAACCTAAAATCCCCATCGCTCCCTAAACCTATGGCTCCCTTCACTTCTCTAATCCTAAAGTACATGATCGCCTCCTAAAACCTAAAATCCCCCCCTCCCGAAGCCTAAAGTTCCACTCCCCCTCCCTAACCTTAAAGCCCCCTAATGACTCCCTAAACCTAAAATCCCTTTCCCATTGCTAAACCTAATGTCCCAATTGCTTCCTAAACTTGAGTCACTTCCCCCTCTCTAACTCTTTAAAACTAAAATACCCTTCCTAAATCTAACATCCCAGTCTCTCCCTAAACCTAAAAATCCCCCTCCTGCTCCCCTTCCCAAAGTATCTAACTGGTAAACACTTCCTTATCAGGACCTGAGCAGCTGTAGTTAGTGTGTGGCAGTTGCTTGGCTGAACTCATTTCAAGTTTGAGTGAGAGTAGCTTCCCACATTGACACTTGAATCCTTGGCATTGAGGAACTCCTTTTCTAGCATTTGAGACTTGAGCACTTGTAATTGTCCCAAAATTAACAGCTTTCTTTTTTTATACATCTTATTTTCCTATTTGATAACAAAGTCCAATTTACTTTAAATACAGAGTACAACCTATGTACATCAAAAATTAACCAGTATTCATTCTCGTTTTATCTAATTAGTGATGATTACATAAGCAAGGGAAATCTCCACCTTTTTTACAGATCACATTGCTTATGTTCAACTGTTTAAAAGCTAGTCTGATTCTAAACTTTCTAGACTCTGCACATTATTCAGTTTGCAGCCAGATATTTAAATCATTAATGTATTCCAGATTATACTGAAGATAATTATTAATAAATAATAAATGTAACTCATTATTTTAACTTTCTATTTATTGCTACACTGATAATCTTAATCTCAATCATATATATTGACATAATTACACTATCGATTTTTATTGTTAACAGCATTATATGACATTATTGTAATTACAAGTTATACTAAAATTTACAAAGTTCATCAGAATATTTGGAATGTAATAAATAATTGTAATACTCTACCAGCTTAAGTAGCTTTTATTATTAATGGAAAAGATAAATATGAATTTAACAATTGTGTGTGATTGGCATTACATGAAAAGCAATACAGAGAATTATTTTTAGGATACATCTTATGAAAAAATAAACTTGTTTATTTTACTTTATATGAGTTTTAATGCACATAGCTGGCACACAGCACATATTTCTTGTTGGTTTTATCTGGTCCTCAGTCAGAAACTGGTTATCTTTTCTTAATTTAATTGTATGTTTAAAATTTTGCAGCAATCTCTTTATCAAGTTCTAACCCTAATACTGAAAGTTTCACTGAAAAAGTTATTGAGGCATTGATATCCAGTTGTTACAAACTCCATTATTAGACAAAAGAGTGCTGGAAAGTGAGACAAGAATGAAATTGGATGCATTTTGCATTCTTTGAGACTAATACATGCTAACTAATATGCATTACTTTAAGCTTGACATTAAATTTAGTTTATAAACTCTGGGCTAAAAGTGTGACCTACACATTTTTGTCTTTGATTATTAACATTACAGATTATTGTGTTTTTTGTCATGGTACTTTCTTTGAATAACATGACAGAAGATTTAATTTCTATTTAGCATTTGGCATATTTATTCAATCTTTAATTTCTTGCTATACCAAAATTTTAACAGAGTCACAAAACTGCATTTTTACAGTATTTTTACATCTTTTACAGTATAACTAATAGTATTAGAAATAAAACATATACTTTATATATGCCCACTAGATGGCTCTGTGGACTTTAAGATTAATGTACCAAAGTAAAGAAAAATGCTTTCTTCAAAATATGCACAGGTGCCTTCCCATGTACCATATAAGATCAATGGAATGTATTTTCTTTTCTGTTAGCTTGGTTCATTGAAATATGAAAAATGACATTTAAACTAACTAGTTATACCACTTACTGAGACTTGCTTGTATAAAACATATATTTCCTATCAACACCATGCCAATTATGGTACCAGATAGTAAAGACACTTTCATTTGTACATTTTCTCTTTCTTTTAGTATGATAGACATTGACAAGCAGCATTATTCTACACCTTCTTCAAGTATTGTATTAAAAGCACACTAAAATAACTATTTAACACAGATTTTCTTCTAAAGGCTTTTGGCTGTCGATCATGATAAAAATATTAATATTGCTTTATATGATCAACCATTTGAGAGGAATGCAACAATGTATTCATAAAAAAAATGTCTAGTTATTAAGCGCAAATGCTGTTTTGCCTCATAAATATCTTATGCACACACACACACACACACACACACATACACACGCACACACGCACACACACACACACACACGCACACACGCACACACACACACACACACACACACACACACACACACACACACACACACACACACACACACACAGCCCCTTCCCCAGTTAATAACAATCATGGACCTACTCACTCATGTACCCATACAAACACACACACACACACACACACACACACACACACACACACACACACACACAGCCCCTTGCCCAGGTAATAACAATCATGGACCTACTCACTCATGTACCCATACAAACACACACACACACACACACACACACACACACACACACAGCCCCTTCCCCAGGTAATAACAATCATGGACCTACTCACTCATGTACCCATACAAACACACACACACACACACACACACACACACACACACACACACACACACACACACACACATACACACACACACAGCCCCTTCCCCAGGTAATAACAATCATGGACCTACTCACTCATGTACCCATACACACACACACACACACACACACACACACACACACACACACACACACACACACACACACACACACACACACAGCCCCTTCCCCAGGTAATAACAATCATGGACCTACTCACTCATGTACCCATACAAACACACACACACACACACACACACACACACACACACACACACACAGCCCCTTCCCCAGGTAATAACAATCATGGACCTACTCACTCATGTACCCATACAAACACACACACACACACACACACACACACACACACACACACACACACACACACACACACACACACACACACACAGCCCCTTCCCCAGTTAATAACAATCATGGACCTACTCACTCATGTACCCATACAAACACACACACACACACACATAAACACACACACACACACACACACACACACACACACACACACACACACACACACACACACACACACAAACACACATGACCTATCCCCTAGCTACCCCCTTACTGCCACCTCCCTGGCAGACACACACTCGTACACTCACATACTCACAAATGCAAGCCATCATGCATACACCTTTACAGCCTGAACACTACTGTCTGCTATAATACTCAGCATGTACCTCTACTGCAAATGCCATATTCTTACTATGTGTGACTAGACGTGATGTGCTAATTTTTGCAATCCTCTCAATCACTTGGCTGCATAAATGCCATAATGCAAGCAGTTCTATGCCTCATTAGCATCTAGCATGGCCACAGAGACAGCCCACTACAATGTTGCATGACTTCATGCAAAACCACTACAGCAGAGCTGTGTGCCAATTTTGTGTATGGAATCCATTTTTAATAAGTATAATGCATCCATGCATATCTATCAACTTCTTAGTGCAAGAATTTCAGACATAGCCAAAGAGTAATGTGGGGTCAAAGTTCCAAAACAGTAAAGGCAATTTTTAACTATTGCTCTTATAAACTTATGTTGCTAAAATAACTGTTTTTGCATCAGTGTGTATTTTTCTTATGGGTATGGAGTCTGAAACTCAAATATCTATCATTATTAATGAATTTGGTTCTCAATAATTTGTCAAAATGGTGGTTTAGTTGTTAAAGCTTCAACCCTACAGTCCTAGGATGAGGGATTCAGTCTTGATCTCCAGTTACTGTCTGAGTGAAGTTTGCATGTAGTGTATGTGTCTTCATGACTTTCTTACTACTGCAGTTTCAACCTACCATAGAGCCTAATGCTGGTTTATTGGTTACACTCAATTTCCCATAAAAGTTGCATTTACCGTTGTCATTGTGGCTTAAATCAGTGACAGAAAATAGACCACAATGGATCTTTCCACATTCCTGGTAAACACATTAAATAACTTAAAATGTCTTTCATATTTGTACAACTCTAATTGCTAGCTATTTATTTGAATTAGAGAGTTGGTTTGATTTATAATAACACAGTATGACTTTACATTAATCTAGCTAGTGAATTTTATTGACACAAGAAATAATATGCTATATATGCTATATTATATTTCTACTGCCATATCCTACATTGTGTTTACTTTGGAATGTTAAGTTTCTTCTGAAAAGCTTCAATTTTTTTATTCTATCAGTTTCTATGGTTGCATAGATTCTATTCAGATTTGGGGTTTACCTGTAAAAGACCACTCCACATAGTCAAAAATAATTATATTAAAAACATACAAATTTACTGAAAACACATGAAAGCATCCTTATATATAAATATGTACATTAAGATGAAGTCCCAACAACCCCCACCTAGGACATAACATCTCACTCATACTAGAAGCCTAAACCTTACCTTAATGCCAACCCAGCTCAAACATTATACCTATCCCTAATCTCAGCACACACCTTAATCCTAATCCAAACCCAAATTCTAACTTTAACCTTAATGTCACTGACTTGTGCAAGTAAGAAGCTAGTGATATTTGGCTAAATGGAATTGTGTTCAAAATAACATGTACATGATCCAAATTCAGTCAAAAAGACTCAACTAAGTACCTTCAACAAAAGTCTCATTGACCAAATTACCTTTTCCTTTCTAGTCCTTATTAAAGAGAACCATGGAGAATGTAAGAATCCAAAATTATTATTTAATTCATGTATTTGCTTTTTTGACTACTTAGCTGTTAGGTCCAGAGATGCATATTTTACACAATGGAAAGTATATCTAAAGTGTGCACTTCACAAAGTAGATATCACTGTGTTGGCAGTACTCATCAATAATATTCAAAATGTATTTATAATTTGCTGGCAAAAGTACGGCATTACTGAGAACATGCTTTTAACTTATTTATATCTGATTAACAGTTGAGTATACTGGTAAACCTTTTCCAAGCATATCCAAAGATATTCATGAGGCTAAAATTTAAACAGCTTAGTATGGAGAAAAGTACAAAAGAATACATTAAATTACACTAGATTATATTATAGGGCGGCCACGGTGGTGCAGTGGTTAACATTGCCGCCTCACAGCAAGAGGTTCTCCGGTTCAATCCTCGGCTGGGGTGCCTTCTGTGCGGAGTCTGCATGTCCTCCCTGTGATCGCGTGGGTTTCCTCCGGGTGCTCCGGTTTCCTCCCACATCCCAAAGACATGCTGCAGGTGGATTGGACACTCTAAATTGGCCCTAGGTGTGCGTGTGAGTGTGCCTTCTGTGGAAGGTTGGGCGCCGGGCTGGCAACTCAACACTGTAAAACTCCACTGCCATTCAATGTGCGGACAAGGCGATCCGCTGTGGCGACCCCTAACCGGGAAAAAGCCAGAAGAAGAAGACACTAGATTATATTATAAGCCATGCCTTACTATACTGTGGCTCAGTCTATTAAAGTGAAGAAAATGCAGGAAATTTCAAATAGTAAAGAGAAACATAAAAAAATGACTCAAAGTATTTTTGTAGGGATCCCTATACCCTATTACTTAAATATACTAACTCTAACATTGTACCAAACTGGGCAGAATGGGACATTGAAATATTCAATATCCCATTGCTCCCTTTCAGAATTTTCACAGAAAATGCAAACAAACCCTTTTTTAGTTGTAATGATAAAGTAATGCAACAGTGTTACATGGTAAAATATTGCTGACAGTGACCTGTTCTCAAATGGGATGTGATGACTTAAAGTAATCCCAAAGTATTACATTGTGAGAGAAGACATTCTTATATGAAGAAATACAGTTAATTTGTTAGGGTACTATATTTATTTACATTTGTTTACTGGGAAGATCTGACTGGGCAGAGCCCCTTTCAGCAAAGGACTAGGGAAAAGCTACCCATGAATTTACACAAAGCAAAAAAAAAAAAAAATAGATTTTACAGTGTAATTTTCAAACAGCAAAAAATAAGCAGAAAATTCAACAATTAATGTTAACACAGATGAACAGCATGCATTTAGCAAAATTTAATAATAAAATATGAGTTCACCTTACATAATGAATTGAGTTATATTTTAGATCGCAAGCAGAAAAAAGACAGGTAGGAGCATGGATGTAAAATAGCCAGATGAGATAATGTAGTAATGAGAGAGGAAGCATATAATATCAGCATGGGTTAAAAGAAAAAGAAAGGCCAGAGGAGTTAATATAGGATTAAGTGATAAGAAACTGTATTTTAGCCAGGGGTGAAGCAATAGTAAGTCCAATTATCTATAAGATGCATTTTAAGGACTTTTAAAAGGTTTTTGTGTGAATAACCTTCTCATATATGTAGCTATGTGTATAATGCCATATCATGAAGGATTCTCCTAAAAAACACATTTTTATGTGTTTTATAGCAATTGTTTTAGCTCCATTCTGTAAGTATGTTAGTTGTGACTCCTTATTATCCTGAGAGAATACCATTTCAAATTTTTAGCACTGCAAAGGCAAAGAACATCAGACTTCTGGGAAATAGTTAACATAGCTGATTTTAAATATATGCTAAGAAATTAAAAGCATCTGACATCAAGAATGGGAAGGTATTCAAATAATAAGTGAAACGATGAAGAATGATAGAAACACTACGCTGCTCTGTATATGCACAAGTCAAGAAAACAATAGATCTTTGTGATAAAAAAGAAGAGGAAATAAGTACAGAGAAGGTAATAATTTGGGTCTATATCAGATGAGTGAAAACCCCTTTATGTGAATACCTAAACATCGACCCCTATACCCCAAACCGTGAAAATCCCGAACACACTAAACCGCGAAAAATAAAATATCAAACTATCATAGTCGGCCAACCCCACCACCCGCTACTTAGTACCTACCCAAACAAAATAAATAAACCACATACATACACTAACCAAACCCTACAGACATACACACAAACAAAATAAATAATCCACATGCATACATTTAACAAAACCCTACTTCCAACACTACACTAAACCCCACATAGACAACTATCTATGCACTATCCTTAACCCCTCCCTAACCCTAAGGTCCGTAACTACCGCAAACTTCCCCTACAGACATACACCCAAACAAAATAAATAACACACATACATACACTTAAAAAAAAACCTACATCTAACACTACACTAAATCTTACATACATTACCTATCTATGCACTTACCTTAACCCAAATCCTAACCCTAAAGTCCTATCTATCGCACACTTACCTTATGGAGCTATACCGCAGATGGGCCAACCAAAACAAATCGACATTTCGGAATTCGTGGTTTTGACCATTCGAGGTTTACGAATGCAGTTTGACGTATTCATATTCGCATAAAGGGGTTTTCGCTCAACTGATATAGACCCAATAATTTGGCTTCATCCAGGACAGTATCTGCTGTTGTTCCAGTCCCCTTCAATAAACACACATCATACCGAATGACATTTGATGACCTTTATTAAATTTCCATAAACATAACTTTATTAACCAATATTATTCCATATAACTGTTAATTAGGGCAGTGTGACCTCGCTCACCCTGACCCAATAAACAGCGTCCTTACCCCTGCTCGCTTAATTTACTAATGAAGCAGCATCTCATCACTCACTTCCTTTACCACTTATTGAATTAAACATCCAACAAAATAAGCAATGTTCTAACCTCTCCTCGCTTATTTTATGTATCCAGCAGCATCCAACTGCTCACTTTCCTTTTCCATCTCATTGAAATGAACATCCAACACCAGAAGGGAACAGAAGACAGCAAGTCTGCCCCTCTTCTCCACCCTCCTTCCTGATCAGGCTGTTTTCTCTCCTTCCTACTAAAACTTCCAACAAAACTCTCCAAAACAAACCTAACCACACATTAAAAGGAAATGAAGCCAAACTTCATTCAGTGTAATCCATCCCCTATAAACAAAACAAGATACCTGTTATCAACCTCCCAAAACCCAGTAATATGACACCTGAAGCATCCATTTACCTAAGCAGCTGAAAATTAAACAGATGATCCCTCTCCAATGCCAAAGTAATACCCATAGCCTTGTATAACTGTGTAATTTAAACAAATCCTCAGTTATCCAAACTACCATCAGCAGTTTTGTGATGATCCCTAGGTCATTAGCTACCAGCTGTACCACCAGAACTCTAAAAGCCCACTGTCAACCAAAACAAAACCAGGTCAACCCCAATTTACCACCTAATGCATAACGACTGACATGGCAACATGGAATTTTCTTTAAAAAACATCAGTATAATTGCAATACCATCATGCTACCAACTATCCATTATACAGTAAGATAAGTGATGACTGACATAACATAGCATTTGCTGACCAACAAACCACCCTCTTAATGAATGACTTGAATACATCAATAAACCAAATGCCACAAATGAGAAAGTGAATAGAACAACATGTTCTGCATCAGCACAAACTTTCTGAAGGGTATGGCGTCTAAAACACAAATGTCTGTCATCATTTCCTAACCTCAGTCATTAATGAGGTGCCATTAATTTGCCAGAAAGTCACAATTTCATGAAAACTTGACCAACATTTTGAGATAAAACTCTGCACACTTGTGAAATATGCACAAGAGTCCAAAAACCTCCCCTCTCCCCTTCACGGCTATTAAGGCATCACACACATGCACAACACCTGCCCGTCAGGACTAAAGTGGATTCCAACCTTGTTATCTTTTAACCTCCCATGCAAGATGGTCCTCTGCACCACCAAGAGATGCAAGTGCATGACCCACTTAATGTGGGTGTTCCACAGCCCGCAAAAAGACACAGTGCTAGTAAGCCACCCACCAGCACAACACTAGAATAGGCACCAAACAAACCCAAGCAGCAAGTGGTGACAGAAAAATACCTCAAAGCTGCCAACATAACCCAATGAGCATTCGGCACTGCAACATACACCAAAAGAAACCAAAGCCAATACCAGAGATGAAACACAACCCTAAACAACCAATGAAAGAAGAAAACAACTAAATTAGGCACCAAATGAACACAGGCAGCGGGTGGTGACAGAACAATACCACAAACCATAACTTAATGAGCATTCAGCACTGCAACACACACCAAAATAGACCACAAGCCAACACCAAAGATGAAGCACAACCATAAACCACCAACGAAAAGAATGAAACATCAACCTCAACAACAAACTACTCCACCAAAAATTCGGTGACCACCTGTCCCTAAACACAATCTACGTCACTAACAATAACCACTACCTGCTGCACAATGGGGCCAACAAACCCATAGACCCATCATTCCGCAAACCCATAGAACCACCATTTCACGTAGCAATTTAGGGTAACCTAAAGAATCTGAATAAGGCTACAGTCCCTATCCACACCACTAACCTTACCATGACCTATTGCTTACCTACCTTAAACTAGCCAGCAAGGAGAAGTAGAAAAAAAATACATATTTAAATAAAGTAACCACCTATTATTACCATCCAACTACTATTAACCCAAGGCCTACTTGCCCTCCAAAATACCTAAAGGTCGTCTTGGACAGAGCACTTACCTTAGCAAGTTCACACCAAAATGTGAGTCCTTACCCAGTTACACTTGCATAAAACCCATTAAGCCCCTCCCTACCCTTACCTCATTTCTTCCCAAACATCCTACATTCACATTTAGCCCTTTCATCCCTGCACTAGCCTACTTTCCCTACCCTCTTAATTCCCACTACTATTTCTACCTAACTCCCACCTGAAGATGTCCCTGGACAAATTGGTTTGTTACCAAACCTCATTTACAGTGAATTTAAAACAAGTAATCTTTCAGATGAGATAGTGCTTGTAGAATGGATAATTCAGCATTACATCAGAAGGAATTCATAGACCACATATGCCTATGTATAGACTTGTTAAACAAAATTGGGTCAATCAGCCATGATAGTAACCTAGATTATTACATCTCCAAGAAACACTGAATGTACTGGGAGAAAAGCAGCAGTGGTCCCAAGTGTATCATATTTTATTGTGTTTCCTTTTTATTACAAATCATTGGTCTATTACTCAGATAAGTGGGAAGGACACTTACAGCCTCAGAGGTATTGTTTTGTTGAAATGAGATGGGCAATAATAACATTATATGCACAGAGACATAACGAGCTGAAAAGAATCTTACCAAATAATGGATAACAGTACCACCACAAAACCAAAATATCGAACTAAAACAGAATACTGTATATAGTTTGCAAATGAATATGCAGAAATTATATGACTGGCTGATCAGTAAATTGAAGTCTGAGCATGTACAGGAAGCACACTGGAAATTAATATTTCTCCCTGGGCCTCCACTGAAAAAGTGCTTTCCTACTTAACAAATACAGATAATAAAAAAAAAAGTAATAAATTCATTTTTATCCAAAGAGTACTTTCAAAGACTGTAACAGATTTATTGACATACAACAGAACTAATGTGTTCATATAATGGCCATAACTGTAATTTTCAAGCATATTCTGAGTGTTAATTGGGTACAAATGTTGCTTTCTTTACCGATATATTTCTAGTTATTTTGTGTAAATGATTATTGCACACACAATGAAAGCACTGAGAATGATACATTATGAATAAAACTTTCAGAATTCTTACAACTGAAGGAAGACATTAATTTGTTTAAAACATACCACATAGTACATATTTATCCTGAAAATGGAAACTGATAATGTGAATGTGATCAATCTGAATATTTAGCTTATAGTACAAGATATATTTTATGTGACCATTGTTCCTACACCATCAAGCAGTTATTATCACTTTGACTGTGTCAATACTAATTTATCATCACTATACCCACAACTTGCCAAAAAAAATATCTGTATTCTTACAGCACAGGGTATTCAACATCACAGCCATAAGTGTGTACTATGTTCCCATTTTGTTGAGACTCACTAAACAAATGGTGCTGCAACAACATAATTTATTCATTTTGCTTTCTTTGTTTGCATTGGACAAAACTTTCACATCCTCCTCAAGAGTTTAATATGGCACTGCATTCCTCTAACAAATAGTTATTGCATCTAACTCAGTTACCCAGAACAAGTAAAGTCTCTTGACTACTGTTTTTCCAGTTTCATAATTTAATCCAAATAGTGTTCAACATCATTATTGATATAAATATCTATGCTGCTATCTTTTACATAGTCAAGATAGAAGCAGGCATAGGCTGGAAGTTAGAATCAAACCTTGTACATGGGAAGTGTAGAACTTAATCATTATACTAACAGTGTTTGCCAACATGTATCTATCTATCTATCTATCTATCTATCTATCTATCTATCTATCTATCTAATCTATCTATCTCCATCTGTCTATCTACCTATCCGTCAATATACAATCTTATTCTATTGTTTTACAGTTTCATCTGAATAATATTCAAGTAGTAGGCCATTGCTGAGCAAAACACATATAAACATAACACATATGCACCCAAGAAAATTACTGAAATTAAATAAAAAACAAACATTTTCCTTGATCATCACATTGTCAAACACACTAACAGAACTCTAGAAATGCAGTTTACAAATGCACAATTAGAGAGAAATCTTGCTTTTGCACTCCCCACATGGATGCCTGTGCTTCTTCTCACCCACGCAAATATTTATATATACATATATTAGGTCTGATATCTCACAATAGTGAGGAAAAAGCACGACTCATATCTGAATCACTCTGCAATTCTTCAATGTACTTGCTTGTCAATTGAAATATTTTTGATAATTGTGACTCAATGGACTGAAAAGCCAACCCATATGTCTCCATTTCTTAACTCATTTATATTTTTGAAAATAACATATAATTTATTTCAGTATGCAGATTACTTTTTATATGTAAATTTCCTATCTCCATTTACTTTTAGATGAAACATTTTATAAATGTCAATACTTATTTCAACATTTGTTATATAATTATTTTCTTCCCCTAACATCACACTTGAAATATCCAATTGTTAATGTTTCCATAATTGCTGCTAAATGTCTTAGTAACTTTGAGAATAATTTTCTCATTTTATCATATCATCGTTATTCATATTACTCTTTGCATTATTTTACACTCTATAATCACTGCTCTTTCAGGGTCAATAATAGTAACATCATAAATCAGTCTAGCGTTTGTTGCTTAAAACTGCAATTCCTGACAATCTATCTAAAACTAAGAACCACTCACCTTGATTGCCCCATTTTAACGAACTCAACTCACTTTTTGTACTTCTGATAATAGAATTGTATATAGTAAGTATATTAAATGTGGCCTTCTCCCTTTGAACTGTTTTAGAAATCACTGAGCACCTTTCCATATTCTGAAAACTATTAAAACCTACTGATAAAAAGAAGGTATTGTTTTCCATTTTTAATTACTCTGTCCCATGATTAGTTTATTTTTCCTTTTCTTCTCTCTACTCTTGTACTAATGGATCAAGCCCTTGGCTTTTCTACATTCTCCTGCTCATCTTCTTGAAACACTACATATCTATTTTTATTGTTGTCTTCTAGAAAATGTTCTACAACCTTTTCTCTTCTGCATGGGATGTATGTTCTTCCCCTGTCTCTTCACTCTCTAGCTTCCTCACCTCATCTCTCTACTGTATTTATATTCACATCCATGCTTAGTACTTTACTTACTCAGATTTCATCTTCTTCATTAACATTTTGAACTTTTTCATTTATGTGTTTTGTTATATTTGGCTGTTCTACTTCCTCATGATCAAACCATCAGTGACACAGATTATTGCACTTTCTACATGTATGCAGACATTTTTTCTAAATGTCCCTTCACTTGTACCGCACAAGTCATATCTTTTTTAGGGCTTTGATTATTTAAATGTTGATCACTGGCACAAAAACACATTTTTGGTTGTCTCATGTATCATGCAATTCATCATACCCCTTTATACTCATAGTGCAAGCAAAATGTTTAACACCCTCCTTTGATAAATGGCCAAAACTTCACAATGCACCAATCCCAATATACATTTCCTCAAATATTTTCTAATGGAAAACATTTTCATACAAATTGAACAGAAACAGAAATTAATGTTTTCCTCTAAGATGTCATGACTGCATTTACTATTATTGTTCTTCTCATTTCAGATACAGTAGTTATACAGCTGAACTTCTAAACTGGATAAGTTTTTTTTTAAAAAATTCTTTGCACAAATGAATTCATTACATCTTCTTTCGACTTTTCCTGGTTAGGGGTCACCACAGTGGATCACTTGTCCGCTTATGATTGGCAGTGGAGTTTTACAGTGTCGAGTTGCCAGCCTGGCACCCAACCTTCCACAGAAGGCACACACATGCATGCACTCACATCTAGGGCCAATTTGGAGTGCCCAATCCACCTACAGCATGTTTTTAGGATGTGGGAGGAAACCGGAGTACCCGGAGGAAACCCACACGACCACAGGGAGGACATGCAGACTCTGCACAGAAGGCACCCCAGCCGAGGATCAAACCAGAGAACCTCTTGCTGTGAGGCGACAATGCTAACTGCTGCACCACCGTGGCCACCCAAATGAATTCATTATTTCAAGCGATTTAAATATTATACAACAGAAAATCGGTTTACATTAAAGTTGCAGCATTTTGGTAAATCTCAATGGTTTCTTGATACAGTCTCATAGGAAATATCTATCTACCTTTTGTTGATTTTGAAGAGATTTTCAGTGTTGATCTCTTTTCTGAAAGAAGTCCCTGCTGTGGCTTCATCTCCATTTCAGCTGCAGCTATCATGCACCTTGTTCCCTGAACCTACTCGGTCTGCATTGATATATTGTCTTGGGCTTTCTTATGAACTTCAGTCCTATTATCTTCTAATGCCTCTGTTTTACCTCTCCTTGGCAGTCCAAAAATGGATCACATTGCTCAACTGCCTGAAAACAGAATAATGACATCCTGTTCTGAGCCTCCTTCTCAAAAATCAATTTCTGAAGTGCTTTGTTCTCTAAACTTCTAGCACCAATAACTGCAACAAGACATTCTCTGTAACTTGCAGTCTCAGTCATTTCTGCAATACAATTAGTATTTTTGCAAGCTTAACAGTACAATGCTCTTTCATACTTGTGATATCCTCCACACTGTCACGTCATACCCATCAAACTTCTCATATGACAGCAATGGCTTACCCTAGTGAAAATAGTAGTGGTTGCTTTATATATATATATATATATATATATATATATATATATATATATATATATATATATATATATCATTACATTACACTGCTTCCATTCCATTTATATTTCTACAGTCTTTTCAAAATTTATAACATTTACACTATTTCAGTATTTTACACCTTTGGTTTCACAAACTTACTTTAACATCATTCATTCTATAACCCTTTTCTTTTCTCCACAACCATCTTTTTATTTCAGTCAACACTTTCATCATTTCTGTTTCTGTTACAGAATTCATCACACCTTCTTTTCTACAGCACTCATACAGTTACCAACAATACCTTATCCCATTTGTCAACTGCATATTTTTTTCTTTTTTCATATTTCCCATGCAATGTTATGTCCATGTTTATATTTTAAACCTTCCCTCTTACACTCATTTGAAACTTTTTCCAAAAAGTATCCTTTTTTACAATCAAGAAATGCTTTGTCATTTTTCCTCATTACAATAGTTAAATTTTCTCTCTTTAATTGCTTTATAGTTCATATTACTTTTACAGGCAACTAATTTAATAATCTCACAAAAAGACTCAAAAATCTTCAAATATTTCCGTTCTATTTTTATTGCCTTTTTGAACCTCATCCTTATGATCTTTGCATGGGCATATTAAATAATAGTTTATTATCATGTTATACCATAACCTTCTATCTTTTTTTTTTACTTTTAATTTTCCATAACTTCTTCTTCTCATCATATATTTGTTCACCTCCTCTGTTTTCCTTCTTTTATTTCCCTTTTCATTTTTCCATCTCATATTTCATATACAGTATTTTCTCTATCAAAGTACTTTTCTTTTCCTTCATACTTTAATACCTGCAGAGGTATATGTGCACATATATTTATGGGTCTACTACCATTAACCAAAATTACACTTACCCAAAATCTAAATAACTGAGACAACTCCACTGAAATCTCATTGCAACAAAGCAATGAATCACCAGCTAGAACACAAAAGAAAACACCAAAATAAAATTAAAGCCATGTTAATGGGGGGGGGGGGCTTTGCCCCTCACATCCCACAACAAAATATACCAACTGAGAGATCGTACTATACTGGGGAAAAGGGCAAGGTTCACCCTGGTGGCCAAGTGATTAGATTCCCAGTTAAAATTATCAGCAGCTCATTCCTTCTCTGTAATGAGGTTTTGGTGGAGTCATCTCAGTTATTTGGATTTTGGGTAAGTGTAATTTTGGTAAATGGTAGGGGACCCATATAAATATATATATATATATATATATATATATATATATATATATATATATATATATATATATATGTCCCATTTAGGCGACCAAAGTTTCAGAGCTTTGAATCTCATAAGGCCAAAACCATATGATCAAAGTTTTAAAACTTCGAACACCTAAACAGAGATCTCCATACAGTGCAGAATGGGAATTTTCCCTTTCCTTGCCGTAGTGCAATTTCGGAGTTGGTATATTTAAATAGCGGTGGGTGTGGGGGATGCAGGGGGGCTTGCCCCTTGCATAAATGTGTATTAATTTGTTTTTGTTTTGTTTTGCTTTGTTTTTTTTTGCTTTGTTTTTTGAATGGTCATTTTAAAACTTTGATGATATGGTCCCGGCCATAGGAGATTCAAAGTTCTAAAATTTCGATCATTCAATAGGGATTCATATATATATATATATATATATATATATATATATATATATATATATATATATATATATATATATATATATATATATATATATATATATATATATATATATATCAAGGGTCTACCTGATATTGCCGAAATCCTACTTCATCGAACTTGAGAAAAGATGAGACAACTTTGCCAAAAGCTTAGTTTCACAGACACCCGGAAAACCACAATTTTACTCCAGGAAGCAAACCACTTGGCCACCACGGTGAACTCTGCCCTTTTCTCCACTATAGTGCAATCTCAAAGTTGGTATATTTAGTTAGGAAGTAAAATTGCAGTGATCCGGATGGTCATGAAACTAAGTTTTCAGCGAAGTCATCTCATCCTTTTGATTTTTGGGTAAGTGAAAATTTGATAATATGAAATAGACTCATAGATATATGTACGTATATATACATATATAAACCAAAATATATACCAAATATACAACTACGTTTTTAAATTTAAACCTCATTCTTTTTTATTATATACAGTTCCCCATTTAACTGGATTAAGTTTTGATATCCAAATAAAACTGAAAAATTTCTAACAATTCTCTTTCCATTTTTCCAGAAAACATATAAATATTCCCCAAATATTCCAAGTTTTTCTATATATATATATATATATATATATATATATATATACCTCCTTTTTAATTGACAAATAGTTTTTCCACCAACTTTTTTATTTATCCAGAATTTCTCTACATTGTTCTATTTCCTTTTTCACCAAACCTGATTCCTAATATTTTTATCTAATTTCTAGTAATTTATTTTTGATTTGCCTTCTTTATTTCACCAAATCCTTTTTTTGCCTATATAACCTTAATCTACTTTTTTATTCCTTTTCCATTCTTGTCACAGATTCCATCATCCATATTGTATTTTTGTTACAATAACTAAATAATCTGCATATGAAAGACACGCATGTATTATTACATCTTTTCATACTTCTCAACTGTCCAGATTTGCACAGAATGCCCACATTTTTGTCTCATACTTTTGGTCTGTTCCTCATAAAATGCTTGTTTTTCAGAATTTTTGTGGCAAATCAGTGAGGATTGAATTCACTAAATAATGACAATGATTTGAGTTTCAGACTTCATATCCTTCAGAAAATATAATGTAGCACAAGATATTTTATTCTAACAACTTTCTAAGTTTAAAAGACGAATATTTAAAATTTATCACTATTTTTGGGGCATTGTCCCATCATTATTTTTGACTTTGTTTATTTTTTTTTGCTCTAAGAGGTTGAGAGCTATCCATCGTTTTAATATCTAATCCTGCTTCTCTCAATTCACCAATACATGTTTATATTTTTGCATTAATTACTAGAAGGACATACTCATCAGCCCCCTCCCCAATGTTTTACATCTTTTTACAATCTTGATTTTTTATCTGCCTCACCATTTACTATAACCTTTTTCCAAGATATTTCTTAAATACTTTTATTATTTTTCTTTCCACCTCATTATCCCTTGAAACATTTAACACTGCTTTATGACTTACTGAATCAAACACGTTTGCTGCATCACATGCAACCAACCTTACATCTTTAGGGCCAGACTCAATAAATCCTACACTAAGTGTACACTGTTCTAAGTGAACAGACAACACAAACATAACGCACACCTTCTTCCTCCTAATTTTAGTTTTCCTACTGATATTCTTGCAGCTTTACATTAAGTCTACATGTAGTCTAAACTTTGTGGTAACTTTTATAAATCCCTGTCAATATTTAAAGCTGCAAGAATCATTCTGAGTGACTAAAAAGCACAAAAAATGTAATGCGTTTTACTGAATACATATCATGTACACTTAGTGTACTCTTAGTATAGGCTTTATTGAATCCGGCTCTTAGTTTCCTTTATAATAGCATCTGTCACTTCTTTTACTATTACTAACATTCATTTACTAATTTCCCTTTACTACATAAACCTCTTCCCCTATTACTTCTTTCAAAACAATCCCCATTCTTTTTGCAATACTTTCATAAAAAAAATATAATCAGTATTCCTCAGTGTTACTGGCCTCCAGTTCTTAATACTTGTTTATCATCTTTCTTCCATAAAGGATTAATCACCCCAACATGTATCTTTTTATCTTCCATCCCTTCTTCTTAACATTCATTCCGTATTTTCACAAACACTGCTTTTTCTTTTACATTCATTCCCTTATATTATTCATAACTTAAACTAAGACTGGTCCTGATTCTTTCTTCCCTTATTTTAGAATTTCTTCCAATTCAGTTCTTTATTTTATTTTACATTTTGCTCTATACAGATGCTTCTTAACATTCTACTTTCCCATTCAACTTCTTCATTGTTATACATGTTTTGTACAAGTTTTCCTTCTATTTATATAACCACTTCTTGTTTACATTTTACAACCCAATTAGTTTTCATGTTTTTCTTATTTTCTTTCCTTACATTTATATTTCACAGTCATTACTTTTGAAATGTTTTTGTCATGCATTTTTAGTTCTTAAACACTTTTTTGCATATATCAGCACTAACCTCAAGTAATTTCCATTTTTTTCTCAAGTCACATGTCATCACCCTTCCAAGTATCACAGTTGTTACATCCAATATTTTTACTTTATCTTTTCTTATTAGCCCTTCAACCCAAAACATACTTCGTATCCTTTATTTTTTTTGTTTTTCTTCTGTAGCACTTCTTATATCCAGTAAACATAATGCATCCATCTTTTTCTCCTTATACCATTCACCCACCAATAACCCCTCACTTTGTTGCTTGTAATATTTGCATTTAGTCCAAAAATACCTAAAATCATCACTTTCCATTTCTGAATCTTTTTTCCTCCTGTTCTTAATTTTTTCCTTTTCACCCTCACACCACTTTCTGCTCTTGCTCTTCCCCTCTCTCTGATCACTGTCTTCCTGTTCTTCACTTACAAACCCACCATACTGATTTTCAGTTTCCATCTGAATTTTTTCTATCATTATTCCTTCCTCTTCACCTTGAGCAATATTTCTGTCATTTTTTTTCCTCACTTACATCAGCCATTTCACTTTCTTCCTGAATATTGTTTTCTACATATTGTGCACCCCCCCCACTCTCTCAATTTCTTTTTGCATGTACCTTTTTTTCTTTTACTGGACATTAAAAACTAAAAATGGCAAGACTCATTACATATTCTACAAAAAGGTTTACAGTCACTAACAGTATGGTCATGCTCCCCACATTGCACACATCCCCCAGGATTCAGCAAACTTCTGTGCAAGAATAGCTTATTCTTGCAAAGAAGGGACCGCTCCCATGCAGCACAGTAGCGCGCCAAATATATTCATGAAGGCACACTGCCATGCTCTAAAATGGACACCATTCTGTGCACGAACGTAGGGATTGTGTCTGAGAGCAGTGCTCTCACAATACACATGCCCCCTGCACTTGAGAATTGCTGAACAGCAATGAAAAATGAATGAAAGTCTCCACGGACACTTTAGTGTCTGTGGAGAAAATAACAGACAGCCTACCTCAGAAAATCACACATATATGGCAGAATGTACACATTCTGCCATATATGTGTGCATCATGCACCAGAAAGGAAGTGCAGTCCCGTAAAATGGCAGTGTGACACACTGCATACCCCTTGAAAAATACATGTTAATGCAAAGCCTGTCATTCTATCAATGTTCTAAGTTTCTAACAGCAATATTTAAACTATATTCCTTATTTTTTTTCCTGTGTGCAATAAAGTTTAAGTGTAGCTGAGTGGGTATGCCCATCATGCAGCTATACATAGCAGAGTTTAAACATCAAAAGAAGCTAAATAGAAATATACACAATACTAGTAATGAAACTGGAATAGCATAGCAGTTAGAGCGTTTGCCTAACATGCAGTTAGTCATGGTTTGAGTCCTACAGCAGTCCATACATTTTCATATGTGAAACACAACTAAAATGAATTTTTCATAAATAGGTAGTGAATATTATTATGTATATGCTAACCAGGGTAGTGTAGCAGCCCCAAATTTGAGGTGTCACTGAAATTTACAGGTTTAAGCAAGATTTAGCATAGCTAAGTGAATTTGTGCACTGGTAAAAAGGGCTTAGCATCTACCCCTTTAAGCAATGGTCATCTTTGCTAAGCGAGGTTGCCCGATGCTTAGCTTAGCTCAGCAGTTTCAAAACTGTCAAATCACAGTAAAGGGTGGGAAATTAGCCCTAGTTAAACCATGCAGGCAGGAGTACAGCTTATAACCAGTTGTAGCTCCCCACTGTAGGCACCATTGCTGGTGTAGGTGAAGGTGTGTGCTTTCGGGAGCAGCTTTGGAGCATTCAGAAGTCCAGGGTCATGTTCAGACTCCTCATTAAAGACCATGAAGGGAGACTGCTGCAAGACCAGGTACAGGGCTCCCAATACAAAGCAGAGGCCTGGAACCAACTTGCCCAAGATCTCACCACTGCCACTGGCATCCCTCGGACTGGTAAGCAGGTCTGGCACCACTTTGCCGACTTGAAGCGGAGGAAGAGGGACCTTTTAGACCAGTGAGTCCAAGATGGCTGAGCGGGGAATGCTCCAGCCGTGTGTAAGTATTAGTCAAAATAACTATTCTCCAAACTCCAGCCTGTGTATGTGATGGTTAAGTATGCATAAATGTTTTGTCTTATCTCCTGTACAGCTGCAGATGAGAAGGCTGTGAACTTGGAAACCCACACCAGCAGGCTGCTAAGGCTGTGTTGAGAGGCTGGTGAGTAACAATCTAGCTGGTATTATGTAGGGCAAATAAAATGTAGTAGAATGTCACCTTGCAGTATTTACAAATGGGTATGTTTTTTAGTGACTGAAGAAGGCAATAGGAGAGTAATAGTGGCATACAGGTTATATATCAATAAAAGTGTAAGTACTTCTCAATAAAAGTGAAAACCCCAGACTGGTATTGTATGACTTGAAAGTTTCATGCACCAAGATGTGATATCAGAATAGTAATGTTGTGTTAACCACTATTTCCACACTGTGCTATGTTAAAAGGTATGTATAGGAATGTATATAAAAGAATGTTGTAATCACAAGGTCAGATTGTACAACCAAGAGAGAATTAGACTGAAAACATTCAAGGAAGAGACAGCAGTCTCTCAATAGGTCATTCTGATGAAACACAAACTTGTATTTTTAGCAGAAACAGCCACGGTACAAATCCCGGGAGTGGTAGTAAGCTGTATGCATAGTTTTAACTAGGATTTTGTGAATATGTGTAGAAGCATTCAGGTAGTGTCAACATAAATTCCATCCATAGATCCTCCAGGTGAAAGAAGGTATAAAGTAGCTATAATTAGCCTGTAGTAATACTGTGTCCAACACCCAAAGTCCAATCCCAAGGCTGCAAATGACAGCAAGATAAGTACATACACCAAGTGGTCTCCCCAAGGAATGTTCAAAAGTGCCATACTGTCAACGACCAGGGTGACCGATAGAAATCAAGGCAGAGTATGTCAGTAGCACGCACACACACACACACACACACACACACACACACACACACACACACACACACACACACACACACACACACACACACAGTATAAGTGCACATATGTAACCCTGACTATATGAATATGGGTAGAAAAAGTTATGTAGTATTAACAAAAATTCCCTCCACAGGTCTTCCGGGTAAGAGAAAGTATAAAGTGGCTATAAGAAGGCTGTAATTATACTGTGTACAAACATAACACTGCCCAACCCAAGGCCATAGTTGCTGCAATAATACCTGCATAGTAATGAGTAAAGCAATGATCATTAAAGCTGTGACCACTGCAAGAAACTACATTTGTTAACTGACATCTCTCTCTCTCTCTCCCCCACCTTATCTTCATCAATAATCTAAACACATAATTGAATGGGTATGTTTTCCACCAAACTGACTGTTGGGACATGTGTCCTGTTGTTCTACAAATGTTGAAATGTATTCCAATTAATGTTCCCTGTTCAAATACTATCATCGGTGGCCTGTTGCTATCAATGTAACCTGCATGCCGGTGTAATACCCACTGTGGTTCCATATATGCATGTGTTCTGTCTGCTATGCAAATGTTTCAAATCTGTTGTTTTGGGTTAATGGGAATACTCATGCATACTGTTATAACTAATCCTGGAATGTGTTTACCATTACTAACCAATATATGATCTAAAACTGCAACACCATAGCACGTCTGGGAAAACTGATCCCAGCAGATCTGCCTCTCCCATCCATTTCAAACACATGTCCACAGGACTCATGTAATCTTGTCTAATTGGCTTCACAACACATTATTGTTGTCCTCATCCCTCTCTCTCAGGGGTTTGAGTGTCCAAATTTATCTCCAATTTCAGTATATATGCACAGCTGTATATACATGGAATATATATGGAAACATTAATACGTAATATATGTAGAGATATACATATAAAATATATACACATATGACATAAATATATATAGAAAAGTATATATGCCAGAGATGGCCTGCAACTGTTGCCCTTGGGATTCCGGATACTGGCTAAGGCTCTTGCCACCCCTATAGTGCCTTTTTTAGGCAAGATTCAAATGACAAATTCACCACTGTAACAGGTACAAGAAAGCAAAATCTGAGGGTAATGCTACTTAATGCTAGAAGTCTAAACTTCAAAATGGACTCACTCATGGCACTCCTTAAAATGGAGAACATCGACATCTGTGCAGTGACAGAAACCTGGTTCAAAGCTCGGAGAGCACCCCTGCATTACCAGGCTATAACTCATATCACACCTTTCGGCCACCTAACCTGGACCGAAGTACTAAAGGCAGAGGTGTGTCCATATTCATTAAGGATATCCACACCTCCAGGCTAGATGCTCAGCATAATGCATCTGAGATTATCCAAGTGCAACTAACTCTGGGCTAGACCGCAATCCAAATTGTAGCTTGCTACAGATCCCCCACCATGCCCCAGGATTCCCACTCCTCATTTCTTGACACACTGAAAAATATTAGGGTACAATCGAACACCCTAATAATGGGCGATTTCAACTACCCCACCATTAACTGGGAAAACTACTCATGTACCAACTCTTGTGCTCAATGTTTTCTGGAATTCATAAATTCCAACGCCTTGGGTCAACTTATCCACACCCCCACCAGGGGCAGCAATATCCTAGACCTGGTCATTACCAACATGGGCAACCAGTGTTGCACACCAGAGGTCAATACCTCGTTGGTCATATCTGACCACAAGCAAATCACCCTAGACATCCACATCCCACCCCCAACCCCCATTAGGGAAACCACCGTAAAAAATTTCTCCAAAGCCAACTTCATGCTTCTTAAGACAGAAGTGGCAAACTTCACGGCACCCATGCTGATGGACAATACAGGTATGACTGCTGAATCCTATGCAATTGCACTTTATAAGCACTTACATGTGCGCATGGATTGTGCAATCACTAACAGAACCAAGATGCTATCCTCCAAAAAAAGGAAGCCAATCTGGCAGTCTCCTGCCATAAACAAACTTTACAACTGAAGAAAGAAACTGTTGCAAAAAAGAGTAAAATTCCATGATTGGAGGAACTCCGTGGTCAGCCTCAGTAAGAAGCTGAGATCCCTCATAAAATCTTCCAAAGCTAGTTACGAAAACAAAATCACCACTGATTCTAAATACAACTACAAAGCATTCTATAGCTATGTTAAGAATCTCAATGGCAACACTCAGATTTGCCCTGAGTTGCAGCACAATGGCACTAAATATACAGAACCAACTGATATTGCCAACATCCTGGCAGATAGGTTCAGTGCTAACTTTACCCCTCTCTCATCCCCTAAAGGGCACATCTCTATACTGGAAGAATGCAAAGTTCCTGTAATCGTGGCTGCACAGGTAAAAAACATACTCTCCAAAGCCAAGAACACAGCATTCATGGGACCTGACAACATCACAGGCTGCGTTCTACATGAACTACAGAATGAACTGGCACCCCACCTAAGTGCCATATTCAATCATAGCCTCACCTCAGGCTTTGTGCCCACTGAATGGTGCACAGCAATGGTTATTCGACTCCACAAAGGGGAAGCCACCATGGACCCCGGGAACTACTGCCCCATTAGCCTGATGAGCCTGGTCTGCAAGGCTGTGGAATGTATCATCATGGAACTTATAAACAATGACATTAGTAATCTCCAAACTCTGGACCCTACCCAGTTTGGGTTTGTAAAAGGCAGATCATGTCTCCTAAACCTGATAGACTTCTTTGAAGTGGTTACCAAAGCCGTAGATGAGGGTAAGGTGGTTCACACAGTCTATCTAGATCTCGCCAAGGCTTTTGACACCATCCCCCACTCTGGAATTATAGATAAACTCACTAAACTAGATATAAATCCCTATGTCACAAGATGGGTTGCCAACTGGCTCACTGACAGAACCCACACTGTGAAAGTAGCAGACTCTAAATCCAACTTCAGACCAGTGACAAGTGGAGCACCACAGGGTTCAGTCCTGGGTCCTCTCCTGTTTGGTATCCACTTCTCTGAAGTACAGGCTAACACAGAAGGGCTTTGGCTAACAAAGTTCGCACATGACTGCAAAGTAGGAGCCATAATCAAAACTCCTAATGATGTGGACATCCTACAAAAGGGCCTCACTGAGACAGATGCGTGGTGTCAAAGCCATGGCCTCAAGCTCAATGCCAAAAAGTGCATTGTCATCCCTTTGGTAAAAACTCTGTACCTATGAACTACCATATAGGCAGTAGTTTACTTAACACCGAAAGTGTGATAAGAGACCTTGGGACACAGGTGGACAGTAGTCTCTCCTTTGATAATCACATCACCACAGTAGTCAAAAAAATCCTTCTACGTGGAACATCTCATCACATAAGTTTTCTCATTCAGGAAAAAGCGGTCATTGTTGCCCTCTACTCATCACTCATCAGACCCATTATAGAGTACGATGCCCCTTTTGGTATGTACCTCACAAGACATCTACAACAACTGGAAAGGCCACAGAAATACCTCACAAAGAGGATTACCGGCCTCAAACAAATGCCCTATGCAGACCGTCTAAAAAACTCCAGCTTTACTCTGTCACATATCGCCTACTCAAAGGCGATCTCTGCCTAACATACAACGCTATGTCAAACCCAGAGCTGTTGGACATGCTCCACTTAAAGAAATCCCAATCCCTCTGAGCTACATGCTCAGGGGACCTAAACATTGTCACCACAATAAACAAAACATACTGGAAGGATAGATTCCTGTACCAGAGACTTCCCATACTCTGGAACAAACTACCTATCTATATCAAGCAAAGCTCCTCATTAACACCCTTCAAGAAAAATCTTGATGATTGGATGGGAGATAGGAAATACACCCTGGGGATCACTTACGTTGCTCTGCTTGACAGGGACACAGGAAAATAATTTTCTTGGGTGGCAAAAGCCAGGGTACCATTTGGCTAGGTTTATATAGGCCCTAAAGCCAATAGCCTAGTACCTACCTATGAACCTATGAACCTATAAATCTAGTCATAAATATATATAAATATCTTAGTATGTACGTAAATCAAATGTTACCAATATCAATATATACATATATCTGAATATATACATATGTATTTATATATGTGTATATATATATATATATATATATATATATATATATATATATATATATATATATACACATATATTCAGATACATGTATATATTTATATACATTGATAACATTTGTTTTACATACATACTGAGATATTTATATATGTATGTATAATATATATGTGTGTGTGTGTGTGTGTGTCTGTGTGCGTGTGTGCGTGTGTGCATGTGTGTGTGTGTGCATGTGTATGTAGTACAGTCAGGCATCAGATCCACACTCTGAATGTCTTACTGCAAAAAATCTCTCCATAGGCTGTCTAAATGGGGGTGAAGGGGCCCAAACTAGGGACCTCTGTTAATTATTGCCCTCATCCCTTCCTCTCCAAGCTGAACTGTTCTGCCTTGCAACCAAATAACAAAGCCTGCCAAGCCTTGAACCCAGGGCCCTGAAAACTACTATCAAAGCAATGTACCATTACACCATCTGAACCCTAAAAAATAGGGGTGATATTCCCAACATATCAGTTAGTACAGTCATTCAACAGTAGGGAAAGGAGTCTGTAGAATCAGTCAGGTTCTCTATGTATACACAAATATGTTTTATGGAGATGCATATATGTGGACAAATCTATACATAATACATACGTACATATATATATATATATATATATATATATATATATATATATATATATAATATATAAGTGAAAGGGCACTTAATCGAAAGTGCACTTATGCGAAATTCAGTACAATGAACAGGTGTTGTACTGAACTTCCGTGCAGTACTCACGAACCTTAGGGTTAGGGCATGGGTCATAGTAAGGGGATAGCCCTTACTCTAACCCATGCCGTAACCCTAAGGTCCGTGACTATCGCACCATAGTGGAGGATATAGCTTGTTTTTTATGTCCTCCACTGTGCTGCAGTGTTTTCGGTGAAGTGCACTTACGCAAAAGTTCACTTTCGTTAAAGTGAACATTTGCAGAAATGAGGCTTCTTATTACAAGTTCGAAGTAGTGAACTTTCGTTCTTGTAATAGGAATTCATATATATATATATATATATATATATATATATATATATATAGAGAGAGAGAGAGAGAGAGCTATACAGCCACATTTATATCTACATATATGCATACACACACATATATATAGAAAGGTGAATAAACACACACACACACACACACACACACATATATATATATATATATATATATATATATATATATACAGAAATATATAGAAATATATGATATCTACAAACACATGAAATCTGAGGGTCATGCTGCTGCACATTAGAAGTGTAAATCTGAAAATGCACTCACTGGAAGTATTCCTTAAAATGGGGAACAATGACATCTGTGCTGTAAGAGAAACCTGGTCAAAGGCAGCAGGAAGCACCCCTGCACTAATAGCCTATAACTCATTCCCCAACAACTGGCTGCAGAACTTGAACTGTAGTGCCAAAGGTGGTGGTATTTCCATATTCATTAATGGATGCACACACCTCCAGAGTGGTAGAACAACATTCTGTATTAGAGATTCTGCAGTTGTAGCTAACATTGTGTAAGACAGTGGTTCAGGTTGTAGCCTGATGTAGGTCCCCAAACATGTCCCAAGACTCACACTCCATGTCCCTAAACACCCTGGAGAATATTAGTGTCCAACCTAACACTCCCATACTGGTTGACTCCAACGACCCCACTATTACCTGGGAAAGCTACTCATGCATCGGTGCACATGCCCATCACATCGACCTGGTCCTTGCTAACATGGGCGACTGTTGCTCTGCACCAATAGTCAACTCCTCCCTTGTTATATCTTAACACAAATTAATCACCTTTGGAAATCATCAGCCCTCCCCTACCCCCTCCACAGGTAGGCACCATGAAAAGCCTGTCCAAAGCTAACTATGGCCTCATAACAACAGAGGTGGCTAGCCTCACGGCAGCCATGCAAATGGAGACTAGTTGCATAACTGCTGAATCAAAAAATGCACTATGAACACGTACACAAATGCATGGATACCACCATACCCCATAGAACCAGGACCATCACCTCCAAAAAAAGGAAGACAATTTGGTGGTCCCCAGCCATAAAGAAACTGTACAACAGAAGGAGGAGACTGATATGGAATAAGGTGAAGTCCCAAGACTGGATAAAAACCCTTATCAGCCTCAATTAAAAGTTGAGATCCCTCATCGAATACTACAAAGTTAGCTGTGAAAACAGAATTGGAGTACATAGTAAAGACAGCCACAAGGCCTCATACAGTTATGTAAAGAATCTCCATGGCAATACCAAGATTTGTTCTGAGCTACTAGACAATGGTACCTCCTAGATTGAGCCAACAAATATTGCCAATATACTGGCTGACATATTGACTGCAAACTTTATCCCTCTCTCCCCTCTCAAAGGGCCAATCATAATACCAGTACACTGCTAGGCACCCAGTATTACTGCTGCACAGGTTAAAACACTACTGTCCAAGGCCAAGAATACAGATTCTATGGGGCCTGACAATAAGCCTGGCTGTGTTCTACATGAACTACAGAGCAACCTGGCACCTCACCTATTTGCCCTGTGCAAATACAGCCTCAGCTCAGGCTTTGTCCCTACTGCATTGTGCACTGCTACAGTCATCCCTCTCCACAAATGAGGTGCAACTACAGACGCTGGGAAATACCGCCCCAACTGCCTGATAAGTCTGTTATGCAAAGCTATGGAATGCATTGGCATGCACCTAATAAGCAGAGATATGGGAATCTTCAGACTCAGGATCCCACACAGTTTACTTTTGTGAAGGGTAGGTCATACCTGCTCAATCAACCAGGTCAACTTCTTGCCGTCAGTTACCTGAGCTGTGTATGAAGGCAAGGTGAACATACAGCCTACCTTGATCTGGCCAAAGCCTTTGATAACATTCCCCACTCAGGAATCATGAAAAAACTCACTAAGCTAGGCATCAACCCCTATATCACTAGGTGGGTTGCAAATTGGGTCACAGATAGGGCTCACAGTGTGTAAATAGCTGACTCCACATCAGACTGCTGAGCAGTCATAAGTGGAGTCCCACAGGGTTCTGTCCTGGGTCCTCTCATGTTTGGTATCAACTTCTCTGAAGTCCATGCCAACATGAAGGGCTCTAGCTGACAAATTTTGCAGACAATTGCAAGTTAGGAGCTATTATCAACTACCCAAGTGATGTTGGCATCCTACTGAAAGGCCTCACTGAGACCAATGACTGGTGTCAGAGCCATAACCTTGAGCTCAATGTCAGAAAATGTGTTGTCATTCCCTGAGTGGAAAACCCAGTTCCCATAATTTATCATAATGATGGTAGTCTCCTGAACAAAGAAGGTGTTATAAGAGATCTGGGTTCGCAGGTTGACCGCAATGTCTCTTGACCACCACATTAATGCATTAACATCCAGGAAGGAAGAGATCATTGTCCCCCTGACAAGTTTGTGTCAGCATACATATTCTGATGGATGTGAGGCAGATAAATGAAATGTATGTCCACATTTTCTGACAAGAATCATATCATTACAGTGATTTACCAGAGAAATGATAATCTGAAAAACAGACCAGAAATATGAGCAATAAACTTGGACAACCTGAAACAATCCAGACAGTTGACAGGTATGCTCAGAACCCCATTCTGCAATGAATCTGGACCAAGGCTGACAAAGTGGTGGGTGGAAGCCATGAAAATGTGGATGTATCTGAAGTAGTGGCATAGGTAAGCTAACACAATTGCTGTAGTAACACCTTCCTGTGTGCTCTAACATATATTTACTGAAAAAGCACGAGTAGTTGAATTAGGACATCTCCTATGGGTAATTACACGTGTATTTGCAAATATATCAAGCACTACAGGGATGTAACAGCAGTGACAAACATACACCAGTGTGAAAGTGCATGCCCACAACCAACATCACCACAGTCACAGTCACATACTGTTAAGTCAAGTGAACAGTAAAGTATATTGACTGTGCGAACAAATACATCATTGTTTACCGCACACACACTAGCCCTACATATAGACTCTCAATTGTCACTGTAGTCTGAATCCTGACCTTGGTACAGGACATGTCTCAGTCCGCCCCTACAAACACATACAGCCAATAGATCAGTGGAAACTGGAGCAGCATGCACAGTCAGATAAGGAAGGAGCGGCAACACTTACATCCACCCCCCTCCATACACAGCCCAAATAACATGTACACATGATATGTGTACACAATCATGACAGTCTGTTAACAATTGCCAGACATACTACAGGCCTCTCACATGTACAGTTCACCTCAGAATGCACAGGCTCAGGACTCATATCTAAGGCCTCTTCCCTGACATGTCTGTGGGTGTACTACATCACCGGGATGGTAGCAGGAATGAAGTCAGGAAATAATGATAATAAATATGTTTGTGCCTGACTGACATCTGGACAAAGCCTGACATCATTTGGGGACAGATGCACAAACACAGGGGTAGATTTAACATACTGTTGTCATATATTGAGACAGCTGCAGATGTCACTGGGTTTGTTGTAATATCCTTTATGAGGAATATGAAGTTGGTAATACCAACAGATGTGAGTATTTACTGACTGCATTCCCCAGAGTCCATGACTGATTTACCAATGACACCAACTGTCTGGGGAACAAACAAAACATAACAGGCAAACATGTGGCCAGTCTGTGGACAGTGTGCTAGTGGAAAGGTATGTCAGACACATATCACTGTCAGCCATGAAGTCACTCACTAAATGCATGTCCACACAAACCCTGTCAGTCTTTCAATCCACCATGTGTATAACAGCACTGATGACATAGAATCTGTTCACAAATCTGGGGATATGTCCCCCATGTTGGTTAGCTGTCTTCACATGTCCTGTCCTGTGATGTATTGCCACTTACTGTATGTGAATCTGTAGGTCACCACCTCTGTAATGTCCCTCATGCAGGCAAGGAAAAGGGGCAAGGCCCACATTAAGGAATGCCTCATATGTCAGAACTAGAAGCTGTGTCCAGGCTCACAGCACAATACAATGTGGGCACATACATAGTGGTATGGCTGCAGCAATACCTGACATCTGCACATCTGTACAGAGGACAGACAGAAAGTAGATAGCCAACAGGTTATGCATTTGGAAAAATCTTTTGAAAGACAGACATCTGAAATTGAAAGGTATGCCATTACTACATGACAGCAGTCCTCAATGACATGTCCAAAAAACATAGTAGTCTACAGTTAATATCAACATGTCAGATCAATATCCAATAGGAGATACATAAAAACATACAACTCAAACACCAAGAACAAGATAGTCAGTACTCAGATTCCGGCTTTGCATGCAGAGAAGTATGGTTCCAGTACTACAATCTGCAATCTACTCTTAATTGGAAAAGCATTGTTAAAAGTACTAATGTAATGATACAATATGTGTTAAACTATATTTGTCAAACAGTGCACTGTAGCTGGTGTAACATGCAAGTATGACTGCATATAACCCGGGATACTACCCATGTATGAAATAAATACAAAGAGAAAAGATTGTGGTACTACCCATGTAAAATTAGGTGTCCCATACAGTATACTCATACCCCTTGCTACTGTAATGACAGCACATAGAAGCATGTTATGTACAGGGAATTAAATACACTTATTAAAGTTGTAATAACCCTGCTATTTTATCAGACTGGAATGTGATCACTGGTTACCAGGGCTGAGATATGCTTAGCAGGTGTTAAGCATTGCTTAAATGTAAATGCTAAGCAAATTTGCGCACTGGTAAGTGAAGCCTACACAATATAAGCGGCTATTCATTTAACCGTACGTTAGCACCACTTACCATTATGGAAACCCACGCAAACACGCTTAAGGATGCTCAAAACTGCCTTAATCACTCTGCATCTAATAGTTCTTGTTCTGCCTAGCAACAAAATAAACAGCCCTGGCCAGTCTTGAACCCAGGACCCTGCCCACCATAGTCAAAACAATTTATCATAAGCTACCTCAGCTGTATGGCTTTAGGATGTTTTCTCAGCCATACCCTTCTTTACAGCCAGTTTACAATAGGGAAGAGACACTGTGCAATTAGGAAGGCGTGGTATCTATAAATCTATATATCTGAATAGAAACATACATAGAGAGAGAGAGAGATGTAGGGAGATCCATATATGTGTACAACAATATATAGATATATTACTAATAAATACTGAGGTATATACATATATATATGCATGTATATATACATACATATATGTATATGTATATGTATATATATATATATATATATATATATATATATATCTATATATATATGTATATGTATATACATATATATATATATATATATATATATATATATATATATAGATACATACATATATATATATATATATATATGCATACATGTCCCAAAATGTCCATAAAACATATGCTGCTGATAGACCACCCACAACTGCTCAGCATGCACAGTTGGATACAAAAGCAGCCATGACACTCACATCTGCCCCCCTCCCCACAGTCCAAATAAATAAGTGAACAGTACACTGCTACAAAATCATGATAGGCCATACACAATGGCCAAACATACAACATCTTAGCAAAACAA
Organism: Protopterus annectens; assembly: GCF_019279795.1. NCBI lineage: Eukaryota > Metazoa > Chordata > Ceratodontiformes > Protopteridae > Protopterus > Protopterus annectens. The sequence continues at coordinate 380,739,052 of NC_056733.1, forward strand.
ATAAAATGTCTGAACATAACAAAGAAAAATACAATCAGCCAGTAATTCACACATGTTTATTATACTCTGATGTCTTGGCCACAGTCTTCAAGGAGTAAAGCATTACCAGAAATACATGCCTTAATCACAAGAAGCAATCAACACCTCATTACATAATTAAATACACAGCATCCAATTACACTCATCATTTATCCCCTTACAGGATAAATTATAATAGTTAATATTAATACATTGAGTCTGTACATAACAATTGTCCTTTTATGAATGTTTCATCAAACTGAGGAACAAACTTTTTCAAAAACAGTACCTTGGAACCCACTATTGTCCCCATGGTGAGATTTATTCAAATGTAATGCTATAGAACAGTCATATTTCTTATTAGTAATATATTGCACATGCTCTAACAGCATAGTTTTAAAACATGTGTTACTGTCCCCCTCATAAAATATGTTACAAGGGCATCTAAGGGCATTCTCTATACACCAACCTCTTGAATGTACAGACTTCAACATATTTCCCAGCATTTCCCCTCAGCAGGAATTACAGCACTAAATAATGATAGACCAGTATACCTATCGACCTATTACTGTATGGCATCTGGACAAAGCCTGACATAAAACTGATGGACAGAGGCCCAAACACATGGCCATATTTGAAATATTGCTGTCATACACTGAGAAAGTTGCTGGTTTTAAATGGTTTGTTGTAACATATTTTTTCTGAGGGATATAAAGTCAGAAAAACAAATGGATGCTACCATTAACATAATGCAATCACCAGAGTATGCTACTGATTTGCCAGGGACAACACCTGTCTGGGGAACAGTCCATACATAGCAGGCTAACCTGTGGCAATTATGTGGATGGCCCTGAAGTTGAGAGCTATGCAGAGACAGAACTTTTTCAGACTAAAACCCATGCAGAAGTAGAATGTGTAGACAAACCCTGTTAAACTAGCAGTATTCCAAACATATAACAGCAATACTCACATTCTGCCCCTAAGTCTTGAAATTTCTCCACCATTTAGTTGGCTTGTCTCCACAAGTCTTGTTGAAAGAGGTAGTAGCTCACACAACTCCAGGATGTCTTCCTCGCAAGTAAGGGAAAGGACCAACGCCCACATGGAGTACTCATTTATAGGAGTGTGTAGCCATGACATTGGCTATTGGAAGAACTACACAGCTGCTCTGCATGCAATTAGCAAGTGGGTAACCCCAATAGGTGCACAGGCCATCATCTGGTTATGAGCATCACCTACAAAAGCCATGCTGTCACCTATTCAAACCAGCTCTATCCCTGTAGTGCACAGAGAGAGAGAGAAAAAAAAAAAACAAGAGAGAAAACAAATAAAACATAAACTGGAAAAGAGAAGAAAGAAAAAAGGGTAAGTGGAACATGTAAGCATGTAATTGAATGTAGTACTTGGTCTGTAATAATGGGAAATATGATCTGGAGGAATATATGTCCCAACAAGACTTGCTGTACTAATGTCCTGCTAAACAGTTGCTATGGCCATAGCATCTGGCCCTCTTTGCAGTGGGAGAGATCACAGACATACCTCTCAACTGTACAAATATTCACAGAATGTCCAAATTTTACCATCATATTTTTTGTCTGTTCCTCCTGAAATCTGTACTTTTATGACAAATAGCTGAGGATTGAAGTAATCAAGTAATGACAAACACTTGAGTTTAAGACTCCACATCCTTAAGAATATTCACTGTAATGCAAAATGTATCATTCTACAGACTTCCTAAGTTTGTAACAAGAATATTTAAAGTCTGTCCCTATTTATCCCCCTATCATTTTAGGCTTTGTCCAAATGTGATGCTCTGAGGGGTTGCGAGGTAGGATCACAGCTCAGGAGCCTGACACACCCTGGGAAAGGACAGCTCATATATGACAACTGCAGGGGTGTCTGTCAAACAGTTTTGACTGTGCCACTGCTAGGCCATTTAATGAGATGTTTTCTATATCCATATTACCTGTGATTATAAGTATGACACGGTTGCCGTGTAAAGCTAAGAGAGCTATACAGGGCATGTGCATAGTAAAGTACTGTTGCAGACATGTGTGTTGAACTGCATGTGATATATTGAATTAATATTCACCTGTACAGTGCTGCTGGAAATAAACACATTTGTGACTGATATCTGTAGTCACATACACATATAACTGTGTTATGTCAGCCAAACCATTGGCAGGTCTGTGAGCAATGACATTGTAACATAATAGCCTACTTATAACTGTTGGACATCTTCCAAGTTATCACAGTGATGTCAAACCCTACTGTGCAATCAATGTACTAATACATGGTGCAGCTATATTAATGCAGTATCAATACTGATGTTCCTTTTGACACCCATTCATGTGTGCCATTGTCCAGATGTACCGCTGTAACAGGTTGAGAAGTATGATTGAGCAGCAAGACTGTAAATACAGTGTGCCATAGTAACATAGAACAGAAATGTATACCAGGTATCCCCTGAGCACATGTCTGTATGCATATGTTCAGCTGAAAGGCACAAAACTAATCACATGGGTTTCAAGCAGTCAGGTACATAGGATGTGCATGTTGCACATGTGTGTAATATCAGTGTCAGTGCATACAACAGACATAAATGTGTACAGCTACTGGTTGTTGCATTGCCCTGGCACTGATATGGGTACAAGAGTAGCCATGATTATCAGGTATTAATCAGAGAAGCGTCCACCTGTGTTATGACCCTCTGTCCATGCCTACCACTACCAGCTATATCAACACCTGTATAAAGTGGATATCACAAGTGTACACACCCCTGTTGGAATGCCAGGTTTGTGTGCTGTATAACAATCAGACTACAGAAGATCATTTCATAATGTTTCTTATCTTGAATGTGACCCATAATGTGTATAATTCTATTGAAATCCAATCAAAGGTGTTTCTAGGAAGGTGAGCAGCTATTGCCAAGTAAAGATGTGCCATGATGTTAGAGTCCAGACCAAGACAGATGAATGCTGTAACCATCTCAAGAAGTGCATACACAACATATCAGTTTAAGGGTGTGCACACTCATTCAACTGGATTATTGTACTGAGCATTATTTCCATATGTTTTCACAGACCAGATTGTTATGTTTTCAATTGAATTGTACAGGGTATAGGTCACATTACAGGTGGGAATTGTTTTGAAATGGGTTCTTGTGGTGTCATTTTCCAATTGCACAAATACCAGGCAGTGTATTAGGGGTGTGTACCCTTTATATCCACTGTAGCTATATGGATACAGCAGTACCTGACCTGTATATCCAGCCTCCACCAAGGTAGAGTAATCCCCTTTGGTGGACAGCAGCAATACACAAACCACATAATCTGTTGCTACATTGGCTGCACTGGGACACATAGGTGCAGGCAACAACATGGAAGCAAGTCCATCTATATCTGAGCAAGCATGTAATTTCACAGGTGACTTCCTGTAAGGCTGACTATAACTATAAATCAGACATATCCACACCACCAAGGACAATTGCAACTGTCTCCACATATGTTGTAAGTCTCAGAGGAAACAACACAATTCGCCCTTACTGGGGGTAAAGAACACCTCATAAACACATGCTGTGGATATAGGCAACCTGCATCACACAGGTTAATTGGGAACATCGCCACCCTGTCCACTCCAGTTGTACAGGAGGATATGCACATCAACCACACTCCTCCTTTCAGCAATGGTGAGCATGTACATATTGCCTACTGATGGCAACAACAGCATATCTCCATGGGGCATAATAACATCACTGTCTGCCTCCTACATGAACTCAGGCATGTGCTCACAGCTCCATCACACTCCACGGTCAAACACAGACCTGCCACCATCCATACACCATCCACATGGAAGATGCCCACTGTCAACCCTCTACACAGAAATGAATGGAGAATAGAGGATTATGCAATCAAGTGTTCAACATTGGGGGGGGATAAGATAGCTCAGGGACAGGAGTGTAATGCAAGATGCTATATCCATAATAACTTGGAGGGTTATAGTGTAGTGTGGATTATTTGCAAGTAATATTCACTGTTGATGTGCATTTTGACAACCGTATGAGGTCCTGTGACCTTTTTCCTGTTTATGTCTTCCAGGTAACATGTAGAGTGCTCGTCTACCAGCATTCTCTGTTGGGGAAACAGACATCATCACCCAATATGTGATTGGACATTATGCCCTGTTATTTGGACAGAGAGTAGAAGATGTGCGGGAGAGGACCACCCTGTGGAAGAGTGTGGTCCACAGGGTAAATGATGCTGGCCTGCACAACAGAACTTATGAGCATGTGCAGCATCAGCCCACCGACCTCATCCACCATGCCCATCAATGTGCTGCTGCTGTAGCGAGGGACCGGCTAGCCACATGTGGGGGCCCAGCCATCCAGCCCCCACTGACACCCACCGAGGAGCTCCTCACCAGACTTGGGGCACATGCCCAATGTACAAGCCATGAAGCTGAGGGAAGCATTATGGAGATGGGTTGCACACACACACTGGACGAGGAGGGTGCAGGTAAGGGCCCAGTGAGGATTAGTACACTAATGTATCAGACATACATGTATCTGCATTGTATCTACATCCGTGTGTCAGTTCTGATTGCAATTGTGGATGGGGTTTTCTAATGCATAGAGGTGCGCATCTATGGTGAGGACAAGATGTTGTGTATTATTGCAGTTAGTACTGTAGATGTGCAAACATGCTGCATCCATCCTGTACCAAGGCCATATGTGAGTCTGCTGACAATAACTCCCTCTCACAACTATCTAGGACCCTGTGGTCAGCATATGGGACAGCAGCCTGAAGCTGGTAAGTATGGCATTGTTTTGCTGTTGCCTGGCAATACACCAGGCATGTAAACATATGCAATTTACCATGCACACATCCATCAGTAATAGCTGTCTTTCTTTATGTAATAGCCATATTGCTTTTTGTGCATGTTCACTTGTGCTGGGGTTAACTGTATTGCATCACAGTGGTCACCACTGAGGCCTATCTGATGTGAATTCAACAGTCATGTAGCATACCTCACAACTTGTTAGTGCCAAGAGCTGGACAAACGGCCTAAGGTATGGACATGTGTGTGGATATAAATTGTGAACACACCCCTCTTAAGATGATAGGTGTTCCTGTTACATACTAATTATGACCACGACATGTCAGTCCACACCTCTTGCAGCCTTTAATGTGACCCATAACAGGAATAGTTCACTTGTAAAACCAAGCATCTGGACTCATGTATTGCACTTACAAGGCTGGCCACCTGTGATGGCAGCAGATGATGTATCAGCATGATGTTTCAGTCAGGTATGATACCACATGCTGCCATAAGAATCAGTGCACTCACTGTGGCCTATTTGGCTATAATATCACACACATGGGGATTGTTAAGGCACACAGACCACTTCTGACCACATATAGGTTGCAAACATATGGATATTCCAGATACATCTGCACAGAGGACTGTACAATGGTTTAACCTGCTGCATGTGAAGCAGATGCTGTTAACACACTATATAAAGTAATGGCAGTGGGAGGTAGTCACCAGCTGTGCGTAGTATAAGCCACACAAGATATGATCCCCACACACACAGACAGTTGCCAGCATTAGGATTAGAACTCCTGCCTATCTAGGTATTCCTACTACAGTGCTACGCAACCAGATGCCCCACAGAACTTTCACATTTCCACTTATTCCAAACGTACTTTTAAGGTAGATGACATCAACAGGACTACTAAAGTGAAGGGAAGTGCAAAAGGTAGTACACAGGTCAAAAATGGTATAAGTCAGGTAGTACATGATACACCCACACATACACACTTGCCAGTATTGGGATTAGAACTCCTGCCTATCTAGGTACTTCTGCTATAGTGCTACTCAGTTGTCAGATGCATCACAGAGATTATACATTTCCATCTATACCAAAGGTATTTCTAAGGTGGATGACATCAACAGGGCTACTAAATTGGAGTGAAGGGGAGTGTAAAGGGTAGTACACAGGTCAAAAATGGTATAAGCCAGACAGTACATGATTTACACACATACATACTTGCCAGTATTGGAATTAGAATTCCTGCCTATCTGGGTATGTCCATTATAGTGTTACACAGTTACCGCATGTGCTATAGAGCTTACTGAACTTTCATATGGCCAAAGCTGCTGATAACTGCACAGCTGTGGCAGAGTATTACAGGTGGCAGACAGTCTGCCTTCTGTTCCACTCATACATCATGCTAGTTCTTTCTGTCTTGCACTTAAACTAGCATTATGGCTTGGCACTTCATCAGGTCATTGTATCAAGACGTGTGGCACACCTGGGAGCCATCATCAGTAGTTGTTCATCACAGATGTAGCCCCAGTACTTACCAGTTATGTCCACCCTTCCTGGCATGTTTGAAGGGCAGTTATCTGTACTTTCACCCATTAACCTGGTGCACTTGTCCATTCTGGGGCACTGTTGCATCTGCCTCATGTACACAGACAACCCACACCTCTAAACAGCAAACACTCAGACCTGTGAGGGTTACCCATATATCACCCATTGTGGACATATGCACTCTCCAGCAAAGACTGGACTAGCAGGTCAAGAGGATAAGATCAACACCTGCCCCACACCATGTAAAACACGTAGCTTACCATGACACCCACTTTGACAGCCATGACATACAGTAAAAAGCCACACATCCACTTTCCTAGAGGCACTAAATGGACATTTACCCAAACAGCACAGACCAGCAAGACAGAAACCCACTCAGACACCACGACATAGCACATGCCAAGGGACACATATTTAACCTGCACAGTGTGCCCCTCAACCTAAGCTCCTAAGGTTAACCACCTTGCACAATACAGTGATCATGGGTAACTCAATACTGAGGCACACACATATCCCACTCACTAAGTTGAATATGGAGCAGGTAACAGCCAAATATCTATCACATACCAACATCCAACACATGACACTGTCAGTCATGGCACTCCACAACAGCTACGAGTATCACTCTGTATCCATGTGGGTGTGAATGAGTTGGGACAAACCTCCCTGGACTACATGACAAGAGACATGGTTGAACTCTCTGATTATGTGGTCCAGGCAGGTGTGGCAGTAGCCCTGAGCAGTGTACTGCCATCACACAGAATGATGCTGCGGTACTATCAACAGATGATTGACAGCAACATTGGCTTACGTGTTATGTATCATTCTTAGGGGATCCAGTACCTCTCTGCTTGAGATGACATAATTGACAGAACCCAATGACTTGCCACAGATGTCCTACATCTATCACTGCTGGGTTTACAGGTACTGGCTATGTGTCTTGCCACCCCTACGATGCCTTATTAGGCAGTGTTCCTAATGTTATTACCACCATAACAGCTAGACATGTATACAATCTGAGGGTCATGCTGCTCAACAGTAGACATCCAACTGTCAGGATGCACTCACTCAAAGCACTCGTTGGAGTGGAGGACACATGTCTGCTGTAATGGAGAGGTGGTTCACAGCAGCAGACAGCAGACCTGCAGTACCAGGCTATGACACATTCCACAGCTGTCAGCCCCCATACATGGACCACACCACACCTCCACAAGTGGTGTTGTCTCCATAGTCATTATGGCTAGGAACACCTCCAGACTAGTATCCCAGCATAATTCATTGGAGATACTTCTGGTACAACTGCCTTGAGGTAATAGTCCAATCCAGACCATATCCTGCTATGGGTCCACATCTATGTCCCCAGACTGTCAATGCACATTCCTCAACACCCTGCCGTCTATGATGGTCCAACACAACACTGACATAGTATGAGTCTTCAACTACCCCTCCATCACCTGGGGAAAGTAGCCAAGCACCAGTACAGTGGCCCAACACTTTTGGGATTCATCATTTTCAATGCCCTGGAGTTCATACTGACCTCTGGAAGAGGATGCAACAACCTTGATCTGTGTTGACTACTTAAATATGGGACTGTTGTTCATCCACAGATGTCAATCCCTGCATGGTGTGATCCACACAGGCTGTAATCAACATGAAACTCAATATGTCAGACCCCCCCCCCCCACAAAGGTAACCACCTTGCAAAACCTCTCCAAAGCTGACTTTGCAGCCATAAAAACAGGGGTGGATGTCTTCACTGCACCCATGGCAATGGGAAATAGCTGCATGACTGTGGAATCATACACATCTGCACTGTACAAACAGGTACATGAATACATGGTACTAGCCAGGCCAACAGAAGCTAGACACTGTCCTTCAAACACTGGGAGACAATGTGATGGTCCCCTGCCATCACTAAAGTGTACATCAGAAGGAGGATACTGTTGCAGAGGAAGGTGGTGTCCCATAAATGTTGAACTCCCTTTTTAGCCTCAAACACAACTTTGGATCCCTCATGGAATCCCCTACAGACATCTATGATGGCAGACATGCAGCAGACACTGATGACAGTTTCAACAGCCTTTGATAGTTACATCAACAACCTCCACAGCATTAAACACAAGTGCTGCGAGTTACTGCACAATGCTAATACCTATCCAGAGACAACAGATATTGGCTACAGCCTTGGCAACACATTCAGTGCCAGCTTTACCCCACTCTCGCCCCACAAGTGAAGGGCTGAGTGAAAGTTTTCTCACATGCTGTATCCAATTTCTGTTCTAGGCATCTGTTTGTCAGCAGGATGTGGCCCTGCAGCAAGACCATGGGGTATGGCAGTGTCGTAACACATCCACCATGTCATAGGCAGGGTACAGTATGTGCACAGAAATCCTCAGTTTGTAACACAGTGATTGCATATGCCTCAAAGATTATAGGGCTGAGGGTTGTACATAGGTATATGTTGATTTACAGGATCTGTTGTAGAATGCAGAATGGTATGTCTTGTGGTTTGGAGACAGCTCTGATTGCTAATAACCACAGCCACAGGGGATATTCATTAACCAAACACACTGAGATTACTATTCACGCACAGACACACACACACACACACACACACACACACACACACACACACACACACACACTTGCCAGTACTGAGATCCAGAGGTTAATTTATTCATAGGTGTGTAGTAGATGAATGGGCCTGAAGGCTCTACAAGGCTAGCCTAAGGGAAAACCCTGGCATCAGGCCACATGAAAATAGTCCCCAGTGTGGCTCAGGAGCATAGTCACTGATGTGGTCCCCAGGGAGTGGGTATTGTATTCCCCATCCACTCATCCAGATTTCTATTGTGGGTGGTCAGTGATATGCACTCCTTCACATGTATGTGATTTATATTCCATAACATGGACAGTGTCTGGGTTGTGCACATGTCCCGCATGCATGTTCTTTGAAGTGTAGAAGTGCACTTGAGGTCTCTGGGACATGTTGTGTGGACAGATTGGTATCTTCAGAAGTAGCATTCCTGACCTCGTTTGGTGAGAACTGGCTATGTAACTGAGGTAGTGATTGCACCTACATAGACAGTATGATACGGGATTCATTGGAGTTATTGGCATCTGTGCATACAGGGCATGTGTATAAGGTATGGTATTCCCTTTGTGAGGTACATTTGCAGACTCTACAGTTTTTGCAGGCATCCAGTGGGGAACATGGCAAAATGGTCAATGTACACATTGATTGGGCTACTGAGGGGATGGAACAGGGTGCTATGCCGTTTTACTTGCTGGATAACACACATTCAGTCAGGAGATGTAACACATCAAAGTACTTTCTGATATCAATGACACTGTTGTGGTCAACAGGCATGTAGTCCACTGCAATCACACCATGGGTACTATCTGTGAGGCAATTTGCAGGAGAACTACCGATATAGTGGTTGCTGCCTAGCCAAGTGTGTTTGTGTATGATTTGTGGGTGGAGAGTGGTCTCTGAGTATTAGAAGGGTTGCTTATATTGTTAGCTAATCTATACTGTCACATAGTCATTGCACATGGCACTACACATTTAGGGCTGTGGATTGTCTAGATCAACCTCTACGGTGTTTAACAACTGCTGGCCTTGAAATGTGGACATTGAAAAATATACTAGGTCCTCTATAATAATTTAGCAAAACCCACCCCCCAGTGGATCCTGTTATTACACAATCACACCAACACCCACACAGGATACTGATGACACACACCCACTTGCCAGTACTGAGTTTCAAACCCCTACATAACTATGTATTGCTACTATAGTGTTATACATTTATCACATGTGCCATGGAGCTTATAGGATGGATGTTGTCCCAAGGTACTTATAAGGTGAGGAACATCACCAACCCTTGTAAATACTGGCATTGGGTGATGTAGTGGGTGAGAGATTTCACAAAACATTTTACCGTACACACACATTTACATTTGCCAGTAATGAGGCTCACACCTCTATCTAACTATGTTGTCAGATCATTATAGAACACATTTATCACACACACCACTGACATTGCATGGTGTAGTGTTGCCAACAGGTACTTCATAGGTGAATGATATCTGCAGGACTGCTAAAGTCAGGCACTGAGAAGTGTACTGGGTCTAAATGGGGCCAAAATCTTTAAGGTACGGACATATATATGTAGACATATGTACACACACACACAAACACTTGCCAGGAATGTGATTCAAACCCTCTACCTATGTAGTTATTGCCACTAAATTGTTCCGCATTTATCACACATGCCACAGAGATTATAGGTCGAACATTAACCAAACATACCTCTAAGGTGAGTGACATCAGCAGCAGTGCTAAAGGAGGAGTAAGGGAAGTTTAGTGTGTGTGAATGGCCTCAACCACATTCATCTAGAAACAAACACACACACACACACACACACACACACACACACACACACACACACACACACACACACACACACACACGCACACACACACACACACACACACACACACACACACACACACACACAAACACACACACACACACACACACTCACACACAACTTTACATTTGACAGGACTGAGATTACAGCTGCTACATGTATACTTATTTGTACTGTAGTGTTACACAGTAATCACAAGCACCACTGGGACTATAGGGCTGAGGGCTAACCAAAGGAATTTCTGCAGTGAATGACATCAGCACATCATGGGATATAGACCAATGGGATGTGTACTGGGTGGGAAAGGCCTCATAATGGGATTCTCTCTGTCGCTGTTTGCCTTTCTCTTCCCCACGTCTGTGTGTGTGTATGTTTGACATATTATATTATGTTGGCCTTAGATATGTGTGAGTATTCCTATCCAATGTGTGTGTGTGAAGCATCAATGGTGTACAATTTGATGTGTGTGCACAGACAACTGCAAATAACTGATATCTGCAGTCCACTGTGTTGTCAGACATGGGCTTCATTTCTCTAAGTGTTGGAGCATGCCCAGTATGACCTTCTATATTGAGAGTGTGCATCCATTCCGGGGGGGGGGGTTGGACTCCAGTTCAGGGTTTTGTGTGCTACAGCTACACCTAGCAAACTGTTTCTGCAGGGTATCTGTAAATAGGTTGCCAATATGGAGACACAATGGGCGTAACATACGGGGGGATACTGTAACTATTGCTGTTTGTGCTGCTTGTGTAACATGGTTGGTTGTAGTATAGAATTTCTGATATACGTACTGTTTTACACTCTGATGTATCATGTCATCAACTACTGACAGTTATCATTCTTTGCTCACAGTTATTTACCGGGAAAATACAAGATGAATGAAGCTGAGACCAATATTCTGAGGCATATAGACTACACATTCTGGCACACTCCTGCCATTGTGGAGGGCTAGCTACAGACAATAGACTGCTGGTTCTGTGTAAATGGTGCAGCACCTTGTTAGTATGCTGGCAGGGGATCCCCTCCTTGTGCTTTTCTCAACTTCATGGAATGGCCATATCCTGCTGGGGCTATACCTCTCAGCTGTACAGAAACACCCAGGTTATCCAGAGGCAGGAGTCATATATCTGGTCAGTTTACCTTCACATTGTGGTTTACAAGCAGTTTTGTGGCTATTCATTCATGGGTTTGCAGTTAGGGGGTAGTATGGGTGGACATTAGAATTCCAGACTTCACACAATCCAAGAAATCTATGCTTCTACACCCCCCTCTGTTATTCTCGCCTCTTCCTAACATTATTTGAGCAATATCTCAGAGGTATCCCTATAGATGGGCCTTTATCCCAGTAGTATTTATGGCCTGGTCCACAGTCCCTGCAGTAGGACATAGGAGGCATGCTACTGGCATTTGTCAACATGGCCTTGCATTTTTTTTCTGTTTACTGTGTTAGGTTGTTAGTTAGAACCCCCTGACATTCCATACATTGGCACTAAGGGTGAGGCATGGGCCTTTGCCAGAGGACTGAGGCCATTTGAGAGTTCTGGAGGCCATCTGTAGCAGGCCAGTGCATTCTGTCAGTCATATGTTCCCAAGCTGCAAGCCAGTGGATTACCCTGGGGTGACAGTGGTGAGTGGTTGAGGTGTTCCTGTCAATCCTTCCTATTCATACTGATCCATGGGTCTGGATGTGGTCGGGTTGCTGCTTACAGCTAGGGACACACCTGCATTGGACATCTATTCAGCATGCAGCATCATGTATGTATTCCCATACAGAGATGGGTTCATGCTGTACTCATTCCCTACAGCAAGGGTATGACCTATGATAAACCTGTGGCTGATGGTGGGGTGAGTTGGGTACATGTGTGATATGGAAGCTACGTGCACCTGACTCACAAATATACCTGGGACATTCCCCTTATGCTGGCTTGTGTGTGGACATGGGCAGCCTGTCATCACTTTATAACTGTGCCTTTTGTGGTCTGCCAGTGATTTGCCAGACTACCAGTATTCCATACTTGAGGGACAACTAATGTGATGCTAACCTCTATGTATAATCCAAAACTTGTGTGCTGTTGACAGTTATTTTATATGCACTATGTGTAGGTTACTTCCACCTGTGTACTGCTTCTGTGTATGGGCCCCCGTTCATGGCATGTCCAGCTTTCTGATGGTGAAAGATATTGACATCTGGACAGTGAGTATGTACAACTGCTGACATGGGTGTAGCTGAGAAGCAGTGTGGTTGGCACTGCAGTTGGAACATGGCCCTGTCATTCACTGTACTGTACCTAGGTCACTGACACACAACCACCAAGGCCCACATGCTGACCACTTCCAGGCAATATTAAACACACAACAAACTTACCACCTGACCCCTGCATATTGTACACATGCAAAAATGTAGATTGGGACAGCTCTGGCAATCTGTGCTTCAGTGATATTACTCCTCAAACTTACATGTTACTGCATTGCTACGTGGGATTGTGGGGGGGTGTGCACACCTGCAGACTTTAAACATTTGCAATGACTGTACTGGTATTTCGGTTACTCTGTTGGCTTCCATTTCATATTCTGTTGTGACCTATCATTCAGAAAGGAGGCATATCAGCAGAGTATACATGTTAGATCTTAATGGCATATATTTCAGTTTCAGACTTCTTACCCTTCAGAAATAAAATGCAACTGCCAGACCTGCTGTACTATGTCTGTGTAGGTCTGGTGAGGGGCTGTTCACCATTGCTATCATTTGGGGTTCTTAGCCAGGCCTTTATTTATGGTCATCTACACCTGTCCTGCTGGGTGAGGCTGGTGGTGGGTATGTGACCCTCATTGACATCCATGTGTGTGACCTATTGACACCCAAAGTTATTTGGGCCATCACATGTACTGTGGTGGGGGTTGTCACCTTGTGTAGTGCTGCCTAGCATGTTTACACCAGTATTTGTTATGAATCCCCTGCTGTCCCATATAGCTGTCAGCTGCTATCCCATTCAGCCACCCAATTCCCTTGCATGCTTGCATCCATATCATACATACAAGTATAAGAACATACTACTCCATTCAGCAATTGATAGGAAGGGTGGCTTACCTTGTTGCTGGGCCAGGTTGCTGGGCCAGTATTAAGGACGGTGCTGGAGGGCTGACTATGTTGAATGCACATAGCACACTCCATATACATGGTAAAGCTCAGGTAGTGTCATGTTTGCATCCCTTTTACTGGTATGTGCAAGTCAGAGAGAGGTATCAGTCCCTAGGTCCCTAGAGTGTCAGTGTGTGTGCTATGTGTTGCCTCTTTGCCAAGGCATGAGCATACTGGGCACGTCTCCTTCTGCCTGCAAGGGTAAGCTCAGGATGTTCCTCCTCCGAGTCCCTCTGCACCTGTGTTGGCCTTGGCAATGGTGGGAGGCTGTGCAGACCTGCCCTGTGCTGTTCCTGCTGCAGCTGTTTCCACAGGACCATATTGTGTAGCATGGCATATACTATGAACATTTATGTATATGTATATGTAGCTGAAGAGTACTGCAAGGCTCCACTGGATATGTCAAGGTAGCAGAACCGTTACTTGAGCATCCCAAACACATGCTCTATAATGATCCTGGTTTGTGTGTGTGCCTCATTATGGTGTCCTTGTTCAGGTGTGTGTGCATTTTTGATGGGTGTCATCACCACAGCTCCAATGCATAGCCAGCATCCCCCAATAGATGGCCATATGGGATGTCCCCCCTGGCAAATGCCTGATACAGCTGTGAGCAATGCCAGATGTGGGAGTTGTGATAGCTTCAAGGGCTGCCAGCACACACATTTATGATAATGCCCTGGGCATCGCACATGAACTGGCAGTTGATGGAGGGGGAAGCCCTTGCAGTTTATGTAGACCCTACCCCGCTTGCTGGGTGATGCTTTGATGTGGATGTGCATGCAGTTTATAGCACCAACTACCTCTGGGTATTCTGCTATATGGTGGAAGAGACGCATACTTCTGGTCAACGCCTTACTGGCGGTGGGTAACTATATGTGCTCATTGACATGTGGTGTCATGGCATCCAGGAGCTGGTGGAGTACCCTGGATGCTGATGCCTGTGAGACCCCCATGATATCCCAGTTGGTCTTTGGAAGGTACCTGTGGCTAGTATTTTTAAGCCTACACATACCTTGGTATCCACTGGGATGGGTTCCCTTCTATTAGTTCTGTGTGTGAGGCATGGCTTGCACAGCTGAATGATTTGCTGTAGAATGTCCCTGTCCATCCTATAGTGCTCTACTGTCTCCAGTTCATGTAGGCCCTGGTAGGTTACTCTGGGTCTGTACACTCTTCTTCTCCTCCTCACTGTGGGTCAGTTGTCAGAATTCACCACCATCAGTCTCTAGCACATATTGATGGAGTAAAGCAGCAGCAGCAGCAGCCTCTAACATTTTTAGTTAGTTTTGCCAGTTAAAAATCCGCCTTCTGTGTACACCAGTGGTGTAGAGTTTGTGGAAAAAACAGTCTGTATGATGTCTGCATAGTTTATAGTAGTGTGCTGGGCTGCTGCATGTGTAATTGGCTGATACTGATACATTCCACCTGCCAGCTATGCTAGTTTTCCTTGATTGCCTTCCTACTGCTGTTTCCACTTTCCAGTTCCTCCCTATTTGAGCCCCGAGGTGCACCACACATACCCAGTGCTGAAATGTAAACAGTGCTGCCATTTCCTATTTTTTTTAAACCTGGTGTGCAGCGCGCACACCAGTTTAGGCTATGTACACACTGCTCAGGCACATCTGACACACTCCCTTCCTTAGCTGCGCTTAGCTAAGGGCAAACACAGGCCACAGAGCTCCAATGAGCTTACAGCAAGCATGACACACACCCTTAAGTCATTCAGCTCTTACACTTACACTGTTGTATTCTTGTACCTACACGGTTAAGTACAAGCTGACACTGAAGAAATATGTCAGTCAGTATAATTCCCCTCATTTGCATACCCCAGTGTGTAGGTTGTTAGTTACTGCACTAACACAGACCCTTTCCCCTTGACAACCAGTGCTCCCTAGTATTGTTTACATTTTGCATGCCATTGACTATAATGGGAAAATGCAGAATTAACTTAAAATTGACTTTTCTCATTTTTTTTTTATTTTTGGCACAATCCCGTTTGTGCGCCGCTGCCCAATGCTTAAATGGCCGAGATCAGCCAAAATTTAAAAAAGTTTAATTTTCATAATAATTAATCACTTTTCAATACCAATGGCCTTATATTTGGCCATTGTCATGTCTAATGTACATAATACATGGTTTTCCATGAGCTGTCATGCCTCCATTTTGTCAGTTGCAGAAATGTACTCAGTTATTTCCTGAATACATTTCTGCACTGACACTGTTCTAGCATGGAGACCTGGCAGCTTGGTGAATCACAAAGTCACCTCATTTGAATGTTTTTCACCAGCAAATGAGGTGATTTGAATATTTGTTGGTTTTCCGTGCTAGAACAGTGTAGGACCGCTCGTGCACGTGAAAACGACACTATCCTGAATTGCTTGGCAGCCATTTGCCATGCAGGAGCTCCTACACTGTTCCTGCATGGAAAAAATGGCTTCCTGAATCCCAGGGATCTACTTTTTTCACAGTCCTGAACCAAATATTTTTCATCCCTACAATAGAAATAGACTTTTGGTTGGCTCCAATATTTAATAGTTGCTCTTTCCTTATTTACTGTTCATTGACTCTATTATTATATGAAATATTCTGCATTTTTCTGAGCACTAGTTGACCGCTGCTGGCCTAGTGAACCTTATCCAGTTAACAAAACATAAATAAATAAGAATTGGAATACTAAACTATCAATGAGATATTCTCTCCATTAAAAAAAGCTCTTTTTAGTAACAGGTTTTACAATTATCCTCATCTAATAGAATGGATAAATAGAATAAATTAAAGTTGTGTCTGGTTTGTGAGAAATTCAGATGGGACTTTATCAGAATCTGATGAAATCTCTTAAAACTGTGGGATGAAAGTGCTTAATATTTTGTATTGAACTTTTCTTCACTGACATTGGTAGTTATTTTTTGGATTATTATTGATCATTTTAGCAACTAAAGCTATGTTTAACCTGGATATTTTTACTTTGAAATGATTTTCTGACAATCTGTATCTCAGTTGCTTCTGGCTGACTATTGAACAGCGGAAATCTCTACATCATCTAACGCCACAAGAAGTTTCAAAAGAAGCAGTATGGACATCTTCATTGACTTACGCTATATATATTTCTTGTCAGATTTGAAAATAGCAATATGCAGTAAGTGTGTGAAGGGAAAACTCCCCACAATAACTCTTTCATGGATTTTATATTAAAAAGAGTGGTTGCACAGTAGTTAATGTTGCTAATTTGCTGCACTTGACTCTCTAGTTCATTTTCGGGCTGTGGTACAACCCTCTTTTACAGCTGGCATTTTTTCTCTGTGACTGTATGTGTGCACACAGCGTGCTTTGGCTTCCTCCCACAGCAGATGAATCAGTGATATTTCAGACCACCAGTAGGTAGGCATGCATGTGCAAGTGAGTGCATGTGTACAGCCCAATACAGTCTGGAATCCTTAAAAAAATTAGGTGCTTTTGCCCACTGAGCACCTGAATAGGTTCTGGCTCCCCTTCAACCCAAAACTGGATAAAGCAAGCATTAGACAACAAATGAATGAATATCAGAAGGTACAGTAAATAACATAGGATTAAGACTGTCAGAATGTTTATGCCAGTAGAGATAATTTCAGTGGATATCTTGACTGTTCAATTTCTCTATATCAAAGCCATATTTACCTTTAGCACATGGAGTTTTTATCAATAATATATTACACTGTATATTATTTTCATCTATTTCACTTGCACTTTTATTGTCAGAAATATTAGATTCTTATAATATTTGGGAATATGGAGGTGGCATAAGTCTCTGCTGTCCAGTACTGTCAGTTTAGCTACCAAGGTCCACAATCAGTGACCATAATACAACAGGAGTCTATGGAGTATGTAATGGGGTACTACAGGAATAGTTTCTGCTTTCTACAGGTATATAAATAAAAAGAACAGAACAAATTTATCAGTACAAAGTCAACTTTAATAGATGATCAACTTTCTCTGCTCTATGCCTCAGGGGCATTACACCCTGACTATGACTCAGTTGACCTTGGTTTGATAAGCAGCTTGGAAACTGCATGAGCTGGGCAGGGGAGAATAGCAATGGGTAGCAAATAATGTGTTTCCTCCCTGGAAGTGAGTACTAGTAGTCTGCTGGCTGTTTCAACAAATGCAAATGATGGCTTACATGTGATACAGCCATAAATGGAGATGTGGTTCTGACTTATCATGCTGGTGATGGTAACCAGCATCAGTATGTGGGTGGGAGCAGGTCATCACATTGATGCAGACATCCATGTCAGCCATCAAGAGATGAGTTTCAGGCTTAAAACAGGACATGCCCCGGTAGTTGACTGAATGATGAGTACTCCAATCAGTTCTCAGCATGGTAGGAGCAAATGGGCTGATTGTTAGTAGAAGGATGTTGCATGGTAGATACATGTGGGATAAAAACAAACAACTAAAAACAACATAAATGAGTGACATTGTGCCTCATAGGAATATGTCTACTTACAGAATAGTTATGAAATCACCAAAAGGAAACAGGTATACATTCTGGTGCATGCATAATTCATGCATCATCATGTCTAGAAGTTTTTTCTAGATAAGTTCTTGTTTAGTGCTACCTAATTCTCACACTTTGAATCAGTCACAAGCAATCAGTGTCTTTTAATGTGAAGAACTGACTCATGAAGTTGTTACATGTCTTTGCTTGTACTACAGTCACAAATTGCTCCTTAAATCATTGACTCTCATGTGGAAAACTTCCTGCTCATAAGTTCAAGTTGCTGGATAGGATAATTTGCATTTACTAAAAATAATCAGGGATGGTAGGTTGGCAAAATGGTTAAGATGTTTACCTTACAGACACAAGGTACAGGATTTGATTCTCACATAGATTAATTGGCTAGGCTTAAAATGGATCACAAGGGCAGTTAGCCTAATACTAACCTGTTCGATATTTGGAGGAAAATGCTAATCTGCCTTGAGACAGCTGAAGCATTAATTTGTTATTGTATATCACCTTTTCTTTTACAGAAGACTCAGGTTAATTTCCAGCTGTAGTCAGGTAGGGCCTTTATTCACTGTACATTATAGCAACCAAACCATCTAGCATAATAATTTGCCACCCATGACATTTTCAAAAGGCTGAAATAAATTAAATGACCATATATAATGTCTATATGTTTGATATAATAATATTGGTAGCAGCGTTTTAGATAAAAGCTACTCCAAAATTTGTTCTTGTATAGAAACATCTATGTATTGCAAAAATGATTTTGAATTGCATAGCAAAATCCCCCAATTTCCCAAACCTTCAAAGACAATCATTTGTTTAAATTTTTCTTTTCAAATCATATCTTTACTTGTGCATTATTACTAGATAGGTATCAATCTACACAAATATATATCTATCTCTATACATACTTATATATTAATACTAAACTAGCTGCTCTTGTGAGTTATTTTAAACTTAACCATGTACCCAATGTGAGACTCAAACCGTGTACTTTGTGTCTGTAAGATAAACACATTAACCATTATGCCAACCTGATGGGGGAGGGTGGCATAATGCTTATGGTGTTTACCCTACAGACATAAGGTACAGAGTTTGAGTCTCACATGGGATAAGTGTCTATGCTTAAAATGGCTCATGAGCAGTTAGCCTAGTACTAATCTATAAGTCTATATCTATATGTATATATAAATAAAGGGATAGATTTATGGAGTCTTCCCTGTGTTTGCTCTGGTTTCCTTCCACATTCTAAAAATATGCAGTAGTCAATAACCATAGATGTGTGCATTCATGTATGTGGAAGAGCAAACGAGGCAGGTCTAGTCACCCAGGGGTGTGAACATTGGCTCTAGGTAAATGCCACTTCTGATATGACATCCTAACCCCATGTGCAAATGTGGAGTTTTATATATATATATATATATATATATATACACACACTCAGGCACACACATGGATCTACTTCTAAAGCCAAAATTTAGAACTTTAAATGGCCAAGACCAGAAGATCGAAGCTTTGAAACTTGAAAAATGAAATACAAAAAAAAATGTTTTTATGTTTGCCCCCCCAGTACCCCCCACAACCCCTGCTAAATAATTATATCAACTCTGAGATCATGCTACAGTGAGGAAAATGGTGAATATCACATTCTGTGCTGCACAGCGATCTCCATTTAAAACGTTCAAAGTTTCAAAACTTTGATCTTATGGTCTCAATTGTTTGAAGTTCAAAGTTTTGAAACTTTGAGCTTCTGAAGAGGATATATATATATATATATATATATATATATATACATACTGTATATACCTATGTCATTTATTTGTTCAGGATGCACATGGTCAAACATTACATGAAAGTTCGTTACATTGATGTATTCAGTGTTAGCAGTGTAAGGGTACTTATTGATTTGATTCACTAATGCTGCTAGTCATGTACTACAAACACACACATAGTGGCATAAGAAAATTTGCAATTCTTGGAGATGGTATATTTAAAGTAGCGGATGTGATCAACCTGGTAAAAACACTTATGCATTTTTTTCTAATGTGTTGCATGGGTGTGGGGTTATTTGGTTAAATGTATTCACTACATTGAATAGTTAATTTAGTGCAAATTGACTGTTCAATACAGACTCTATAAATATATATATATATATATATATATATATATATATATATATATATACACAACATACACACACACACACACACACACACACACACACACACACACACACACACACACACACACACACACACACAATCTAAAGCTATAGATACATAGAAAGATAGTTAGATATAGTTTAACACTGCACATTGGATGACAGATGAAGTTGAACAAATATAATCACAAGTTTGAGTGTCTGAATAAAATTCTCATTGAGCTATTGGGCTAAATAATTTGCTTGACAGATAACCTGTTAAAATCAAGACACGTATCACAGTCATGATTATTTCTGTCCCCACCACAAGTGTCATGTCAGAGCTTGGTATAGCAGTTGTGCACTGGACTTGAGAAATTAGGTAAGCGGGTTTGAGACCTGCAAGTTTGAAGTTTTCTTAATATATATTCTAACCTGCTTTCTCATGACAGAAATGGGGAAGTACATCATGACAGTGAGTATTGGCAAGATGCGAATGGTCTAATGACTTACTTGCCTTGTTATTCCTATAATCATATGATTCAGTAAAAAGTGGTGTCTGGTGATAAAATGTTTCCATTTATCATTTATTATATCATACACTTGCCCTTTCATTTCATTTGAAAGGCTTTAGGCCGAATAGTTTCTTATTCAGTTTATTCCCATTTTTCATTAACATAGATGTTCCTTTAAGAAGTTTGTTGGCTGTTCTTATATCAACACACTTTCTCGTGTTGCTGTTCTTCTTTTACTCCCTCCTTGTTTCACCATATCTCCCCATGGACTAGATTCTGCTTCAGAAGTACATGATGTCTAACTTACTTTCAGTGAATCCTTCTGAAGTTGGAATTTTTTTTAGATTTTTCAATAATTTGCATGAAAAATTTCAATGTTTCTTGGAGTCATACTCCTTTGAATAATTCCTTGGCAATCACATAAGCGTTTAAACTGATGGCTGCCAAAGGATGGATCATCATTGTCACTGCTCAGTTTGTCCACTATTTAAAAAGTAGCAAACAATTTATAAATGCATAAGATTACCTGTGGTAATGTTAAATGTACTGGTTCTATCTGTGTAGTCATCAATTACAAGTATGATGTTCTCTTTGCTCTATACTGGCCCATAAAACTCAATGTACATATCAGCCTGTAGCTCATTTGAACTATTCTTAATTTCTTTATTTATTAATCCTTTGTTGATTGGGTTAATCAGTCTGGGTCATTACTCTCCTTTTCAGAGGAAACCCAAGGTGGTATTTATACAACTAGGGGAAAGTTGCCCATGGTATCGGGGGACTTGTGGATGGATGGATGCAAAGGACATGACTTTCATGGAAATTGTCATTAAAGGTATTAATGTGCATTTTATATATGTATGAGTCAAAATAAAACAAGAGAGATGTAAATCTTCCAATCAGGGTTTACTATTCTGCGAGAAATTTTTGTTTTTGCGTTTCTGTACAGGTTAACGTAGTTGATTGGTTGGCATGATTAGAAAATAGGAGCCAATGATTATTAGTGGAAACAAAGGTACTATTATGTTTTGAAATGGAAATAAAACTAAAGGAATTACATAATTGTTTTATTATGTTGACCAAAAAGCGAAATATTGCAAGCTTGAGGTATGTTTATCTACAGAAACTATATATCACAACTTTGTTAAATTCATTTTTACCATCTAATGTTTTAAGCAGCTAATTTTTTAAGCAGAGAAAAACATCTGTTTAATGAGTCCATGTTGCTCTTAAAGATAAGAGGAAAAATACGAAATATCTACACAAGAGAGTATTGATTACTTTGTGAGCAGATTATAGCGTATGATGGTTGCTGGTTGAAGTATAAGATAAATTAGTTAAATCCTCAGGACAAACAAAATTGTGAGCAATGGGCATCCCTGCTGTATCTCTGTCATTGTTTTTTAACGGTGGCATTAATATATTATTGTATTTGATATGACTTTGAGCAGTGGAATATTATTTCTTTATAGTATCAATATGTTGCTGCTAGATGCATATCATTGTAAAAAAAATGGAATAACTACTTGCAATTTAGTATGTGAAGGCCTTTCACTGAATTTTAATATCTAGGGGAGGTATAAAGAATGTTCCTTTCTTCTATTCAGAAGTTGTAATACTTGTGTTAGTCTCTGTTATATATCTTTATTCCAAGAATTAAGGGAGTTAGTATATCATTATAGGAAGAAGAAATTTCTTGTTCAGTTATATTATCCTCCCTTATTATACTTAATACTTTTGCATACGACTGAAATTTATGATGGAGAGGACAAATGACTTTTCAAAGTTAAATGGTTCTGACGGGTTAATATAAATTAATTATACATTAAAATATTCAGATTTGGGCATCTTGTCCGAGTTTCACTTCAGTTTAAAATGTTTAGGTTTTATAATGTTTTTATGTTATTTAGCTTTCCTGCAGTTTCATGTTGCTGTACAGTTATTTGCTAGTTTATTTATTTATTTATTGTACTGAGAGTGGCTTTGCCTTTTACGTGAGTGTTTTTGGACTGCTTTGTTTTTTTCGTTACTCTATTAATAAGGAGAGTCTAGGAGACCATGCTTTCTGATGGAGGTGAGAATTGGCTTCATTGTAAAGGAACTTGTAACTGAAGTTAATATGGACATTAATGGTTTGTTAAGTTCTACAGCCGCTAACAGGAATAAAGCTGATATTAAGTCCTTATTTGCAAAAAATGTTGTGGAAAATGAACTTCCTGAGACAATTGTCAAGGCACTTGTTTGCTTTTCTGACTTCTGGTCAACCTTAGATATGAGAGAGTTCCAAGAGAATGAGATATTTTAAACCAGGCTAACTCTGGACAGGATAATAATGACTGTCTAAGGAATGGCAGGTAATGAAATTAGAAACCTGGTTTTCATACATGAAATTAATATTAATATATTCAGATTTAAGTGATTTGACTGAGTTACTTTTCAGTTTAATAAAATAATGCTTTTACATACTAGTAAAATCTGGGTACCCACCCACTTCCACCACTGTGAGTCTGTAATTTATGAGTCATATGTGATATCATAGGTTCATAGGTGTGCACTAGGCTAATGGCCTGGAGCCTTTACAAGCCTAGCCCATAGGATTACCCTGGCATCATGCCACCTGACCTTAGTTCCCAGTGCCTCTGTCGAGTAGAGCCACTGGAGTGATCCACAGGGTGACATTTCTATTTCCCATCCACTGATAAAGATGTCTCTTGAAGAGGGCCAGTGAGGTGCTCTGTTTGACATTTATGGCAAGTATATTCCATAGAATGGGCAGTCTCTGGGTTATGAACTCCTCCCTCCAGCATGTTCTGTTGATTGTGGTAATGAGGTTGAGGTCTCTAGAGCGTATGGTGTGAAGGGATTGGGATTTCTTTAGATGTAGCATTTCTAACAGAGCTGACTCAGACATGGCTTTGTAAGTCAAACAGAGATCCACTCTAAGTAGCCAATATGAGAGAGAATAGTTGGAGTTTTTTGAGTCTGTCCATATAGGACAAGTGTTTAAAGCCTAGGATCCTCTTAGTGAGGTACTTTTGCGGCCTCTCCAGTTGTTGCAGGTGTCTAGTGAGTTACATGCCAAATGGGGCATTGTACTGAATGATTGGCCTAATTTTGGAAGAGTAGAGGGAGACAATGATCTCTATCTTCCTGGATGCAAAACCCTTAGTAATGAGATGTGCCACATAAAAGGACTTTCTGACCACAGTGGCAATGTAGTGATTAAAAGAGAGGTTGCTGTCAACCTGTGTTCCTAGATCTCTTATAACGCCTTTTGTGTTCTGTGGACTACCATCAATGTGGTAATTCATGGGAACTGGGTTTTTCCCAAAGGAGATGACGACACAGTTTTTGGCACTGAGCTTAAGGCCATGGTTCTGACACCAGTCATTGATCTCAGTGAGGCCTTTCTGTATTATGTCAACATCACTTGGGGAGTTAATAATAGCTCCCAACTTGCAATTTTCTGCAAACTTTGTCAGCCAGAGTCCCTTTGTGTTGGCCTGGACTTCAGAGAAGTAGATACTAAACAGGAGAGGACACAGGACCGAACCCTGTGGGACTCCACTCATGACTGGTCAGCAGTCTGACTTGGAGTCAGCTACTTTCACACTGTGGGTTCTATCTGTGAGCCAGTTTGCAACCCACCTAGTGATACAGGGGCTGATGCCTAGCTTAGTGAGTTTTTCTATGATTCCTGTGTGGGGAATGGTATCAAAGGCCTTGGCCAGATCAAGGTAGGCTGCATGAACCACCTTGCCTTCATCCACAGCTCTGGTGACTGACTCAAAGAAGTTGACCAAGTTGAGCAGGCATGATCTACCCTTCACAAAACCAGACTGTGTGGGATCCAGAGTTTGGAGATTCCCTATATCCTTGTTTATTAGGTCCATGATGATGCACTCCATAGCTTTACATATAAGACTCATCAGGCTAAAAGGGCAATAGGTCTCAGGGTCTGTAGTTGTTTCTCTTTTGTGGAGAGGGATGACTGCAGCATTGCGCCATTTGGTAGGGACAAAGCCTGAGGTGAGGCTGTGATTGAACAAGGCACACAGGTGAGGTGCCAGTTCAGTCTGTAGTTCATGGAGAACACAGCCAGGGATATTGTCAGGTCCCAATAAAAGCTGTATTCTTAGCCTTGGACAGTGCTGTTTTAACCTGTGCAGCAGTAATACTAAGTGCCTGGCAATCTACTGGTATTGTGATTGGTCCTTTGGTGGGAGAGAGGGGTAAAGTTGCCACTGAATCTGTTAGCCAGTATATTGGCAATATCTGTTGGCTTGGTATAGGAGGTATCATTGGGCAGTAGCTCAGAGCAAATCTGTGCATTGCCGTGGAGATTCTTTACATAACTATAGAAAGCCTTGTGGTTGTCTTTACTATCTGCTGCAATTCTGTTTTCATAGCTAGCCTTAGAGGATTTGATGAGGGATCTCAACTTTTTGTTGAGGCTGATGAGGGAGTTTTTCCATTCATGGGACTTCACCTTATTCCACATCAGTTTCCTCCTTCTGTTGTAGAGTTTGTTTATGGCTGGGGGACCACCAGATTGGCTTCTTTTTTTTTGGAGGAGAGCGTCTTGGTTCTATTGGGTATGGCGAGATCCATGCATTTATGTCCATGTTCGTACAGTACATTGGTGCATGATTCGGTGGTCATGTATCTATTCTCCATTTGCATGGGTGTCGTGAAGTTAGCCACCTCTGTTTTTAGGAGCACAAAATTAGCTTTGGAGAAGTTTTTCATGGTGCTTACCTTTGCGGACGGGGATGGGGGGGGGTGGGAGGGATGTGGATTTCCAAGGTGATTAGTTTGTGGTCAGATCTAACCAGAGAGGAGCTCACTATTGGTGTAGAGAAATGGTCGCCCATGTTAGTAATGACCAGGTCAAGGAATAAGAAGATTAGGAATCTCCACACGTAAATATTTTTATGTTGTTAAACTTCAAACTTTTATAAGTTCATAGGTTCATAGGTAGGTACTAGGCTATCAGCCCAAGGGCCTATGTAAGCCTAGCCAGCAAGGTACCATAGCTTAAGTCACCCAAGAAAGTTATTTTCCTGTGCCACTGTCCAGCAGAGACACAAAAGTGATCCCCGGGGTGTATTTCCTATTTCCCATCCACTCATCAAGATTTTTCTTGAAGAGTGCTAATGAAGAACTTTGCTTGACATAGATGGGTAGCTTGTTCCAGAGTATAGGAAGTCTCTGGGACAGGAATCTATCCCTCCAGCATGTCCTGTTTATTGTGGTGACAAGGTTTAGGACCCAAGAGCATGTTGCTCGAAGGGATTGGGATTTCTTTAGGTGTAGCATGTCCAACAGCTCTGGGTTTGACATTATTATTATTATTATTATTATTTTCTTTTATTTTATATGTGTTGCTTCTTGACATACAGTCATATCAAGAGTTCCCTTGCTTAACTTCTGCATATGACCATTGGTTTCAATATAAAGCAAGTCAATGGCAAGAGTACAGACTGCTGGGTAGCTTTCCAAGGCATTTCTTTACATAAAAAAACAAACAAACAAACAAAAAAAAAAAAAGATGGGCCAGCCATGAGGTACTTCTGGCAATACTTTATTACACTACAATACCTAGTTATAAGTGCAGCAACACATCGTAGCTTATGTGTTAAGCAGTCATTAATGCACAGCCAGTTTGGAATACCACTTTCTCACAAGGTTAATGTCTCATAACAACTAGAGTGAGCAGTAATACTCATTTACAGCATACGTCAACATGTGTCATCACAAATATAAATAATTCTCCCAGAAAATGGTTTCAGTTCTTGCTGACAACAAGTCTGAAACTTAGTAGACCATCATGAATCAAAATTCTGAGATAGCATGTGAGCACTTACTCTTTATAGGTGAAGTGCATAATGTATAGCAAGCTTGAGCTTTTAAGAAGCCGAAGCATTGAGTACTTTATTCTTTCTACTTAATTAGAATGTTCTTATCTCAGGCATAATGAACATTCACCAAAGCAGCACGTTTTACCATTGAATATTAGAGTTCAGAAGTGGAGGGAAAATTATTGGTGCATCATTATGCCTCAGCCAGTGGACTGAGAAATTGTAGGTTCTGATCCACTCCTGGTATTGTGATACTGATTAACAATTGACACATGAATACATTGTAGGTGGTGTCACACTGTTGTCAGTTCACTGTCTTCTGCATGCAACATTAAAATTAGGTCCCATCCAAAATGTTGGATTATAAGCCTAACTGACCTGGAGGAAAAGGTTATGAGGAGTCTAAATGTGAGATGGCAGGAACATGACCTGTTTCAGACACTAGATCCTGGAACTTCCTCTCCATCAGCCCCTTCATAATCCAGCCCTGGTCTCCCATCCAGGATCTGAAAGGTATTCAGTTTCATATAAAAGATCCCAAGGCACTTATTCAAAATAAGAAACTGAGTGCTCCTTGCACATTAATTTGGTTCCTACTAGTTCCTAAGGTTAAATTTCCTGCAGTTGTTAATTTTCAAAATGGCCACCAACAGTCAGCTTTAAGATGCAGAGAGTTAAAGCCCTGACTGTATGTCTCATATAACATGAGATATACTAATGACCTGTCCAATAGATGAGCAAATAAAGGGGAGGCAGAGAGGTTGCATCTCTGCCACCCATGACGGGAGGAGGGTTTCATTGTGAGAATGGCATTTAATGGGGAGAGATACTTGACATGTAATGTATGAGTCTCAGACATTGCTTGCTTTTTCCAAGGTGCAGCCATATCTTGACCTTCATGGAGCATGTGATTGTGTGAGGAATTCACAGCAATGCCAGGAGAAATAGGGCAGTGGATGTGTAACATGTGCTAGCACAGCTAGTTGGAATTTTGTAAAGTATTATATGTCATGTGCATCTCAAACTAATTTGTACAGATACTTGTATTGAAAAATGTATTTGTAAAGCTACTTATCTTAAAAATGTACCAACAGTGGGTCTTGACTGTATTGTAACTGATTAAATGTATATGTCTTAACAGAAGATACTGGGAGAGAAGAGCTTAATCTCAGTCCGGCTAAGTTTGAAAAATAGTAAAAAATAAAGTTACCTAATTTATGTCATAAAGATTGTATCTTACAATTCTGACTGCAGCTAGAGACTAAATGTCTGTGCCAGAGAATGGTTTGTTAGCTCCTGTAGGAAGAGTGGAAGAGTTTTATGGTTTTATAAACTCCAGATGCTATAACACATCTCAGCAAAGCTCTATCTGTGTGTATGGCAACACATATGTACAAAATTCTGGTTCAATTTCCATCAGTGGGGGTAGCATGGAAACCAGATGATCAGATGTATGTGATGTAATTCTGTAATCTAGGACAAATAATGTTTTAATACCAGATGAGAGACAAGTCTCAGGGCAGTCTGTTTCTTGGAACCTGGCATAGAAGGATCTCTCACCCACTTCAAATTGCCTTAATATAGTAAGTGAACCAGGGAATAGTAATTCTTTAGATTAGTCAGGAAAGTATAGTGAGATTAGTTAAGTACTGTCTTCTATATCTGTGTGAATTTATTTATCTGTGTTATTTTAATATATCCTGTGACTGAAAGTCTGGTGTCTATTGCAAATAGGTCTAT
Source organism: Protopterus annectens (assembly GCF_019279795.1). Taxonomy (NCBI): domain Eukaryota; kingdom Metazoa; phylum Chordata; order Ceratodontiformes; family Protopteridae; genus Protopterus; species Protopterus annectens. Next base: position 380,767,764 of record NC_056733.1, read on the forward strand.
ATTATAACATCGAAGTTCAGAAACTTTGAATGTTATAATATCGAACCCTTTAGTGCGAAATCTGAGAATAGCGAAGCCTCGGAACATCAAAATTTTACCTAGGGTAAGATTTTGGTGGTCCGTGACTGTGTTATTTACAGCAGTGTGGTGCGATGGTTACAGACCGGATTTAGGGAAGTGAGCGAACGGAGGTTACGGATTGGGTTCAGGTAAGTGTGGTGTGATGGTTACAGACTGGGTTAAGGTAAGTGAGCGAATGGACTGGGTTAAGGTGAGTGTGCGGTAGTTAGGGACTTTAGGGTTAGGGCGCAGGTGAGGTGAGTGTGCGGTAGTGACAGACTTTAGGGTTAGGGGTGGGTTAAGTGAGTTAAGGTTAAGGCACGGGTCAGGTAAATGTGCGATTGTGTGGACATGAGGGTTAGGGTAGGGTAGGTGAGTTAGGGTTAGGGAGCAGGTAAGGTGGGTGTGCGATAGTTAGGGACCTTAGGGTTATGGTTGGGTTAAGGTAAGTGGGTAGCTAGTGGTGTATGTCTGGTTTAGTGTAGGGTTTCATGAAGTGTATGTGTGTGGATTATTTATTTTGGTGTGCTTAAGTTGTGTGTATGTTTGTCGGAACAGCAAATTTTTTCCCTGGGAAAAAATTCACTATTCTGACTGTTCAGTTTTCTGGTGTTTCGGTTAAATGGGGTCAATATTATAACATTCAATGTTTTTAGACTTCAAAGTTATAATATAGACCCTTGTAAATAGATATTCCATATTTTCATGGTCTTTTATTATTTATTGTTAAATATATTTAAACTTTACATTGTGGCTGGTCCTTTAGAGGATATTTTAAACTTTGAGAGTACTTATACCTATTTGGTGGCCACTCCTGAAAGCCTTAGTGCACTGGTCCAAACCACTACCCTTTGTATTAATATTAATTTCATTCAGCATAATTGGGTACCCTTATAAGAGCCTTATAGTAGTTGACTTTGGAGTGTCTGGTGGCAGTAAGTACATTATAATCTGGGAAGATGGGGGCATAGCTAGTAAATCTGTGCCAGCCTTTCCCAGGTGTGTGTGTGTGTGTGTGTGTGTGTGTGTGTGTGTGTGTGTGTGTGTGTGTGTGTGTGTGTGTGTGTGTGTGTTTGTGTGTGAAAATCCAATCAAATCTCAAAAATTGTGTGTCAGCTGCTTGCAGCAGGGACACAAAGCACTGGTTTCACAGAGAAAGTGTTGGAGGAGTTGGCCTGGACACTCAGCTGAGTATATATATATTATTTTTGTTAAAAGCAAATGTCCCTCTCCAGTGTCAGTGGTGAGGATTCAGGCTCCTTGAATACTGGCCCAGAGAGGGGAAGTCACAAATTGGTGAGGAGTGATGTGGATATTAATTGAACTTCTGTAGCCTGTAGGCAGTTGTCACTGAAGGTGGGTGGACTCTTAAGCAGCCACAAGGTAAACATTCAGAGTTTCATTTTACAAGAGTTTTATTTATTTATTTATTTATCTATTGTTAGTTTAGTTTAGTCAGGGAAAGCAAGCAAAAATGTCAGCAGAGGATTATGGCAAGCTGACAAATAACCAGTTGGCCAAGGTGTGCTAAGACAAAGAACTGGTGCAAGCCAAACTGACTAAAGAGGAAATGATTTTAGCCTTAGTCACAGCTGAGACCAACAATTAGGAGGATAACCAGTTTGGTGATGGGAATTTGCAGCCCTCAGAAACATGACAGCACTTAAAAATCCATAAACATCTGGAATTATAATCAGCAGAGGGAATGTGGTATTTGGAGGCTGAGTAAAATGACAGACTGTAGCAGGTAAAAACATATGGAGTTAGAACCAGCAGAGAGATTGCAGCATTTGGAGGCCAAAGAAAATGAGAAGCAGCGTCAACATGAGAGGGAGACACTGAGTCTTTGTCAGGGTCATGTCAGTAATGGGGAAGGGAATAACCAAACTCTGGAAGCAATAATGGTCAAACTTTTTTCTGCAGTTTACAGATGGTGATAATGATGGTGAACCAAAATCTCCTACAAAAACACCACAACAACCCTCAGAAGTTCTGGGCAGGCTTAAATCAACTGCTTTGTCCAGGTCACTCCACCACCCCAATCCCGGTTAACTATACCCATAGTTCCCCAGAGACAATACCTAGCACCTTTAATAACTTTTTCACTGAAACAATCCAATCCCTAGCAAATCAACTAACCCCCTCTAACTTAAACCACATGCTTAATCTACCTAATAATCACCCAGAATTTGGCTTCCAACCAATATCCACTAGCTTTATCAAAACAATTCTAAAAAGTCTAAAACCTACCACCCTCGCTGCTGACCTCCTCCCTGCAGCGTACTTGCAAATAGCTGCAGATGCCATTGCATATCCCATATCTATCCTCATCAGCAGAACCTTATCCGAAAATGCTATCCCCTCCTTCTGGAAAATATCTCACGTCATCCCACTCCATAAAGGTGGTAGCTCCTCAGACATATCCAACTATAGACCCATTGTCATTCTTTCCCCACTAGCCAAAATAATGGAGAAATGTGTACACAAGCAACTAATGCAATACCTTTCACAGAATAACTTACTATCCGACTCCCAGCATGGTTTCAGGCTGTACCACAGCACCACCTCAGCCCTCCTTTCCTTTACTACTGCCATAAACCAAAACAGGAATGACAATAGGCTAACCTCTGCCCTCTTTCTTGACCTATCAAAGGCCTTTGATATGGTCAACCATGAACTTCTCATTCTTTCACTAAAATTTATTTCCCTCAAAAAGCCTGTTATCCAGTAGTTCCAGTCCTACCTGACTGGTAGACAGCAGGTGGTACTATGGCAGGGCAAACTCTCCAGCCATTTACCTCTCACACTTGGTGTCCCTCAAGGGTCCATACTAGGTCCACTACTCGTCTCTATTTTTATCAACAACCTCCACACTGCTATCCCTAAAGCCACCTGCATCCAATACACAGATGATTCCACTCTCATCTGCTCAGCCACCTCTTCTCACACACTAGTAGATCCACCACACTTTCATTCTCTGTCACATCTAACAATGGTACCACTATTTCCCCAGATAATCACACCAAACTGCTAGGGGTTATCATAGACAATAATCTCAAATTTGACCTACAGGTCAACAAAACCATACAGACCATCAATAAGAAGCTTGGATCACTGTATAGAAACAAGACATTTTAACCCCATTGGCTAAGACTGCAATCGCCCGATCACACCTACTTTCTACTCTCTTATATGCCTCGCCTGTACTCTCAAACCTCAACAAATCTGAACTAGGTAAGCTGTTCCATAGCTACAATCATATTGCCAGATTTACCACTGGCTCCACCTATAGAACCCACCACTGCCAGAACCTTAAACAACTAGAGTGGCTAGAACTGCCCAGCTTAATTCAATTCAATCAACTCTTAATAGCGCACAAAATTTTGTACCACCTTGAGGATACCCCCTCACTTAAAAATATTATTAAGCCATATAGCAATCTAAGATCCCTAAGGTCAGCCGATAAACTACTGGTCCAAACCCACAAAGCTAATAACTCTGCTGGTGAATCCCTGTTTGCCAACTTCATTGGCAAAACCTGGAATTTGTTACCAAACTATATAACCCTACAATTCTCCAAAAGTATCTTAAAAAAAACTTCAAACAGTATCTCAAAGTGAATTGGCTATGCCCATGTACCAACCCTGATTAAGTTATAAACTAAAAGCATATTCTGCAATTATCATAACTTGTAACTACATCACCAAGCTCTGCTTCCAATCTGATGCCTCTTACTTTTAATTGTCTGTCTATGACAATTGTGAGTCCCTACTAGGGAACACTACTGACCCATTGTATATAATCACTTTGTTTTTATAATTGTTTGCTAACTTCTGTGTAATCTATGTAAGTTTGTCTTTGTGGAGTTTTTCTCCCCGGGCCTCTGCTGAAAATGGACATGTATCCAGTCAGACTATCCCAGTAAATAAATGTAAAATAAAATAAATAAATAAAATAATTTTGATAGTTTTATTCATATATTTGAAAGAGTATGTAAACAGTAAAATGTTGACCAAGGGCTCTGGGTATGGGTCCTGACCCCCTTACTCCATGGTAAAGATACAACTGCTGTTTCTAAATTGTCTGATATTGATTGTTTAAACTATGATAGAGCAAAACAATGTTTTCACTGAAGCTTGCAGAAAAAAAAGTTTTGTGAGCACAGATGCAAGGCAGATGAAAGTCTGTGTGATTATGTTGCTTAGTTAAGCACTTATTTTCTTAGGTGGGTGAGTGGGTGCCAGGTCACCAATTCTGAAGGGCTAGCAGACCTTTTGGTGAGGGAACAAGCCCTTAGCACTTTCCTTGATGACATGAGAATCTGGTTGGCAGACCGAAAGTGTAACTCTGCAGATGAGCTGGGGGAAAAAGGGGTTCCCTACTTAGCAAGTAGGGTATCACTGCACAGGAAGGGAGTACCCAGTGCTGCACATGGATCTAAGGGAACACAAGGTGGGCAGTCTAAACCACCCCAACAGAGTCCACCAGTAACAGGGGAAGCCACTAGTTCAGGTACATGGCCAGGATCAAGGGTTAAATGTTTTAAATGTAACCAGTTGGACCATGTAACATGTACATGTCCATGGAAGCAAGGTTGGGAACCAAAGGTGGGTAGCCAGCAAGTGGGAATAACAGTATGTCAGTGGTAAGTTGTCTGGATACAACAGGGGTACCAAACTATCACCAGAGTTTATATCCTATGTTAGTGGATGGAAAACAGGCCACTGCAAAGAGACACAGCCTCTGAAATAACCATTGTAAAGCCTGCAGTGGTTTATGAGGAACAGGACTTGGTTGAGCAATCTACTCCAGTCAGAACTGTAGGCAGGACCCCATTCCAAATAACTTTGGCCATGGTTCACCTTGACTGTTAGGGTGGAAAAGGAAGCAAGCAAGTAGGTGTTTTTGAGGATATTCCTGCAGATGTCTTGATAGGGAATGATTTTGATAATGCAGTAACTTGTGTGCATGCAGTTGCATGTAGTCAGGTTTAGAGACAGGCATGTACTGTAGGTCTGGTAGTCTGGGGGAAGACCCAGACAGACCCCTCACCTAAAGCCAGAGCTGGTGAGGTGGCTATTTCAGGGAGTGAGCTACCCTGTAGCAGTGAACCTGAAGGTGAGTCACAGCTGCTGGTAGGTACTGATGTTCTCTTGGATAGAGTGACTGCAAGGGCAGAGGTGAGTGTTAGTACCCAAGCTGACAGTGAGGCATCACTGTCAGAGGATACCAGACTTCCTGTGGAAAGAGAGCTGGGAAGAGTTACACAGATAGAGTAGAGACAGGCTCAGCTCTCTGACCCTACACTAAGAGGCTTGATGGAGGTAGCTAGAGAGGCATGTGATCCTCTAGGAAAAGGGGAGTCTGTATACTGGAACAAAGAGTTACTGAATAGAAAGTGGGCCCATGAGGGAGGGCTAGACCATATGGTAATACAGCAGTTGGTAGTGCCTAGAGCCTACTGCTTGGCACTTCTAGCCAAACCATGACATTCCTTTTGCAGGTCATATGGGCATAAAGCATAGCAAGAGACATATTATCCAGAACTTCTACTGGCCTGGGATTACAAGGATGTAACAGGGTACTGCAGGTACAAGGCCAAAGCTCCTTTGATTCCTTTGCCTGTGATTGAGAAGCCATTTCAGATGGTAGCTATGGATATTGCGGGGACACTGAGTACTCCATGTTCCACAGGGAAGAACCTTATCCGGTTGGTAGTAAATTATGCTACTAGATACCCTGAGGTGGTGGCTCTGTCCTCCATTGAGACAGAGAGAGTATCAAATGCTTTATTAGAGATTTTCAGCAGGGTAGGTTTCTCACGAGAAATACTTACTGACAGAGGTGCTAATTTCATGCCAGACCTGCTGGCTTGTTGGTTGAAACACTGTGAGGTGAAACACATAAGACCACCCCCTACTATCCCCAGACTAATGGTCTTGTGGAGAGGTTAAACCCTTCATTAAAGATAATGCTACTGGCATTTACAGATCAGTTTAAGAGACAGTGAGACAAATATTTACCTCATTTGCTGTTTGCATACAGAGAGGTACCCCAAGAATCCACAGGGTATTCATCCTTTGAGTTGCTGTGTTGGCATATGCTGAGGCTGTCTTTAGATTTGATTTGTGATAAGTGAGAGGGTGAATGTGTATTCCACAAGGAGTCTGTTGTGGCATATGTCCTAAACCTCAGGACAAGGCTTAGGGAACTCATGGGCTTAGCCCAGGAGAACCTGGCAGGAGCCCATCAGCAGAAAAAGTTCTGGTATGACAGAAATGCTTGAACATGAGAGTACGCTGTGGAAGAACAGGTTATGGTTCTCATTCCTGTCATACACAATAAGCTGCAGGAAGCTTGGTAGGGACCCTTCAAAGTGTAAGGAAGGTCAGTGATATTAACTACATAGTAGAACTGCTAGACAAGGGCACAAATTGTACCATGCTAACATAATGAAACCTTACCATGATAAGGAGGCCCTTGTGATAAGTCTTTGCAGTAGGAGGCAGGGGGAGTCTGAGGGGGATTTATGGCTACATCTTGCCAGATCTTCAACATGCCAAGTTACTAAGGTGGAGCCTAGGTTTGCAGGCATATGATGTAAGAGTGCAGCACTGTAGTGGGGTCAGCAATGGCAATGCACATGGGTTCTCAAAACAGGGTATGGGTTAATGTATTCCCAGACAGGCTCAATCCTTTAAAGCAATGTTTCTCAAGGATCACTTGAAAATGTAGCTTGAGTTTTCAAAGGGGGGAGAGATTTGACAATGTGAGATATTGTCAGCTATGTCAGGAGAAGTAGGGCAGTGGATGTCCAACATATGCCAGCCCAACTACCTGGAATTTTGTAGGGAATTATGTCATTTGTATATTAAACTTTTGTTCAGATACTTGTGTTGAAAAATGTATTTGTAAAGCTGTGTATGTTAAAAATGCACCAACAGTAGGTCCTGATGGTATTGTAACTGATTAAATGTATATGTTTTAACATAGGATACTGGGAGAGAAGAGGTTAATCTCAATCCAAATAACTTTGAAAAATGGTAAGAAATTAAATTACTTAATTTAGGCCATAAAGATTGTATCTTGCAGTTCTGATTGCATCCAGAGACTAAATGCCTGTGCCACAGAATGGTTTATTATGTCCTGTAGGAAGAACAGAAGTGTTTTATGTTTTTTGTATGCCTTCCAGATGCCATAACATATCTCAGCAAAGCTCTATCTGTATGTATGATAACACATATGTGCTAAATTCTTATTCATTTTGTAGCAATGGGGGTAGCATGGGAACCAGACATCAGATGACCAGATGTATGGTGTCATTCTGTAATCTATGATAAAAATTATGTCTTAATACCAGACGCGAGAGAAGTCTCAGGGAAGTCTGTTTCTTGGAACCTGACATAGAAGGATATCTCACCCACTTCATCTTGCCTTGCTCTAGTAAGTGAACCAGGGAATAGCAATTCTTTAGATCAGTCAGGAAAGAATAGTGAAATTAGTTAAGTACTGTTTTTTTCTGTATCTGTGTGTATCTACTCATCTGTGTTATTTTAATATTTCCTGTGATTGAAACTCTGATGTTTAGTGCCAATAGATAATCCATATTTTCACATTTTTTATTATTTAGTATTAAATATATTTAAACTTTACATTGTGGCTGGTCCTTTAGAGAATATTTTAACCTTTGAGAGTACGTATATTGATTTGGTGACTGTGTAGCCACTCCTAAAAGGCTTACTGCAGTGGTCAAAACACTACAATTGTATTAACAATAATTTCACTCAGCATAATTGGGTACCCATTTAAGAGCCTTATAGTAGCTGGCTTTGGAGTGTCTAGTGGCAGTAACTATCTTATAGTCTGGGCAGAAGGGGGCATAGCTAGTAAATCTGTGCCAGCCTTTCCCAGGTGTGTGTGTGTGGGTGTGTGTGTGTGTGTGTGTGTGTGTGTGTGTGTGTGTGTGTGTGTATGTGTGAAAATCAAATCTCAGAAAGTGTGTGTGTCACCTGCTTGGAGCAGAGACAGAAAGCAATGGTTTCATAGGGAGCGTGGTGGAGGACTTGGATTGGAAACTCGGTTGAGGATTCAACTTTATAGCTGTGCTAGTGGGAGTCTTATTGGGGACCTGGAGAGAGAAGGGAAAACTAGCCCCCAGACTGTGTTCCCTGTGTGCTCTTAAGGGAAATTGTGCTTGATGAAGAGAACCAAATCTGGAAATACAGGATGTATCCAATTTTGTTCCACGTGAACGTCCCTCTCCTGTGTCAGTGGTAAGGATTCAGACTGCTTGGTTACTGGCCCAGACAGGGGATGTCATAGAGTGTGAAGAGGACTGCACACATTTGTAAAAACATATGCTGGAATTTGTAGACAGTTTGACTACTATTTAAAGCAACTTGACTTGCTTTGCAAAGAAGGGGGTTTCAATGTATATATGTCTGCCTTCCTGGTAGTACAGAGCTGTGCTATCAGGCAGTGAAAGTTTATGGTGATACATGCAAATATGGTGCCTTTTGGATTTGACCTATCTAATTTAAGCTTTTTTACTTCCATGCGCACTGCTCTGCATGGGGATTTATTGAGTATAGACCTATGAGATGAGCAGCACTGCAGCTGTCACTACAGCTGTGTAAGGACACCTAACTTGTAGCGGCATTACAGCTGTGTAAGTGCACCTGACTTGTAGCTGTACTACAGCTGTGTAAGGGCACCTGACTTGTATCTGCACTACAGCTGTGTAAGGGCACCTGATATGTAGCTATCACTACAGCTGTGTAAGGGCACCTGATTTGTAGCTGGACTACAGCTGGGTAAGGGCACTTGAATTGTAGCTGAACTGCAGGTGTGTAAGGGCACTTGACTTGTAGCTGAACTACAGGTGTGTAAAGGTACCTGCCTTGCAGCTGTACTACATCTATGTAAGGGCACTTGAATTGTAGTTGCAATACAGCTGTGTAAGGGCAGCTGATTTGAAGCTTCACTACAGCTGTGTAAGGGCACCTGAATTGTAGTTGCACTACAGCTGTGTAAGGACACTTGACTTGTAGCTGCAATACAGGTATGTAAGGGCACCTGATTTGTAGTTGCACTACAGCTGTGTGAGGGCACCTGACTTATATCTGCACTACAGGTATGTAGGGACACCTGACTTGTAGCTGCACTGCAACTGTGTAAGAGCACCTGACTTGTAGCTGCACTACAGCTGTGTAAGGGCACCTGACTTGTAGCTATCAGTACAGCTGTGTAATGGCACCTGACTTGTAGCTGAACTACAGTTGTGTAAGGGCATAGCTGCACTATGGTTGCATACCTCCAAACTGTCCAGATTGTTGCAGAATGCCCAGCTTTTTGCCTCATAATTTTGGTCTGTTCCTCATGAAATCTGTGTTTTTTCTGGCAAATTACTGAGGTAATCTGTGGATTGAAGTCACTAACTATTGACATAATTTGAGTTTCTGCCTTCATATCTTTCAGAAAAATCCATGCAAAGTCAAATCCTGTTATTCTAGCAACATTTTAAGTTTATAAGGGCAACATTCAAAATCTGTCCCTATTTTTGAGTTTTGTCCACCCTTTTTGTTTGGCTTTATCCAGATTTCTTGTGCTAAGAGGTTGAGAGGTATGTGCAGCTGTGTAATGGCAACTGACTTGTAGCTGCACTACAGATGTTGAGTTCAATGAGATAACCACAGCAGCTTGAAGTTATACATGTTTGCACTGCTAACATTGGTAATTTAGGAGGATATTCCCATACAGAGTCCATGTGTGTTTGAGAATGTATAGTATATTTGTTGTGTGTGCGGTTACATGCATATACATGCTTATGTCTTTGCTTGTATGTCTGTATGTGCAGATCTGTGCTTGGTTAGATACGTATCATATGCTTAGTTTATCCCCTCACCACAGACAGCACTGTGCCATTGGTCCAGTGCAAACCCATCCAGATTCACAGTTTCAGTCAGAAACTCTTCCTCCATGGCCAAAGCCGCTGCCAGTATACCCCTGGACACAAAGACACAGCAGCCATCAAAACGTCTTCTCCAAAATCAAAGTGGCATTCAGATAACTAAAGAATGACTAAGCAACTTGTCATCTAGTAAAGTGCAAAGTAGAATAACACAGCTCTTCTATAGTAACTTTTGAATTCACTGTTATAAGACACAGTTTGACAGTTATTTTGACATAAGGAAAAATACTTTCAAACCAGAACATATGAAGTCCATTTGATAGCTATAACTGTTGGAGTCATATGTCATGATTTAATAGGCTCACAGATAAGTACTAGCCTTGCTGTCCTTGTGGGTCATTTCAAGAATAGTCAATTTCTCACAATAGTGAGAGTCAAACTTAATATTTTATGTCTGTGAATAAACACCTTAACCATAATGTCAACCTCCAGCCCCCCCCCCCTTTATACCAACCCCTAAGCCCCCTAATGTCAACTCCTAGGTGTCAAAGTAACAGTGAAATTGTGCTACTGCTGGTTTTGTATATTTAGGTCAATCATATGTGTGTGTGTGTGTGTGTGTGTGTGTGTGTGTGTGTGTGTGTGTGTGTGTGTGTGTGTGTGTGTGTGTGTGTGAGTGTGTGTAGATACAGGTGTATATGTGAACTGTCATTGTACTAGTTAGAACCTCCCAACTCCTAGTTACAACTTTGGTATGGCTAGCAGAATAGTTTAGTAGGAAATTCCTCTTATTTGTACACATAATGACAGCTAGATATGCAAACTGGATTTTACTTAGACCCAGCACTATGGTGCATATGTATGTATATGAATTGTTAATTTACTCAGGAGATCAGAATGTTTTATATGGGCAGTGCGAGTTGTACTTGTGAGTACATACATAAGAATTGTGTTCATAGTATGTCCTTGCATTTGTGATTTCACACATCAGGTACCAAGGAGGGGTTAGAATTGGAATAAGGAAAATCATTCATGGCTGCCATGATGACGGCCATGCCATAAGCACATCATGCCTTGATAATGTGGAATAAATAGGCTTGGTCAATGGGGTGGGATGACTGGTTAGCAACCACAGGGACAGAAAATAACATAACAAAATGGTCACCATCTCGCATTCTTGACTTTTAAAGGGCACGTGTATCAGATTCTTAGGGATTAATTATGCATTAAAAAATGTAAATGTTAATTCTAATACCTTATGCATGCCTGAGTCCTGTATTATTTCTTGCTAACGATATACTGCATAATGTTCTCTCACCTGCTGTTCATCTGTGTAGTCCCAAGGCATATAACAAGCCTTACAGTAAGAAACTGCATATTTTAAATGTTTGAATAGCAGAGACCACTAGCGTTAGAAATATTCCAGATTAATCATGCATGATTTTGTTATTGTAACGTAACATGGCAATTATCCTGATGAGAAAGTAATATGCAGAATTAGTGCATTTATATAACTGTGAATGCGATATTATCAAGTGCGTAGCTGTTTCAGTGGATGAAAATAAATCTGATTGCAGGACAGAGTAATTAACACAGTACTGAATCTATTGCAAGGAGCTTTTGAGAGGAAGGAGAGCTGAAAAATGCAGATTTGATTTTCCCACACAATTACTGAGCTAGTGTCTTACATTTTAATCAGTAACTGATTAATATTTCTTCACTTCAACATGCAGTAGAGGTACTGTGATAGACCACTGGCTAATTGTTCATTATCCTATTGTTTTCCCTTTCTGGGCCCAGCAGGAAATCAGTTCACACTCAAGGGATCACATCTTTTTACTGCAAATGTTATTGTCTAATAAAGACAAATGAAGCTTTCAGACTTCTTTCTCTGTCTAAAGGCAGCTACTTAAGGTAATCAGCTTACACGATTAAGGTTTTAAGTACAAAGATGTTTTCTAAACAGGCAACCTGAATGCTGGAAGAGTACCCACAGGCTGCCTAAAAGATGGGTTACAAGACAGATACAATCCATCTTCACCTTTTAGAGTCTGTAGTAACCATATCCATTTCAGAACAGGCCTGGGCTAGAAAGGTTCAAAGCAGCATTACTATTCTCGGCACGCAACACTCAAACTGTTCTTGCTTCCAGTTTTCGTCTTCATTTTGTTACTGAAATAGGCGACAGTATTTTGCAGAGTCAGGCTCTGTGATTTGTAGCAAAATTTTGTATAAACTCCTTAAAAACAAGAACACGAACCATGACTTGCAGTACTAGTAATCACCATACATATATAGCTGTTGCATACATTATTTTATAAATTATGATATACATCACTTTGGCATGCTAGACCTACACTTTTTATAATGTCTTTAGTAGATGGATCACACTCGATAGTCAGTCACAAATGCATATCTTTGGGGCGAGGGGGATTGGTAGTCTGTTAAAACTACAAGGGCTGCACTTGTGATGCTTGGAATATTAAACTGCAGATTGGTGGGAGTATTTCTATTACCTCTAATCCTAGGTGCAGTGATTTTAGGATTAGTACACATATTATGCAGAGGTACAGGGGTTCAACCCTCACACTTGGATGTGCAGTTCAGGATGAATCTCCTCTGGAAAAGCCTACTGAAAGCTATAACTGATAGGTTTGGAATTTGATTTTTTATAAATATGAGAAGTATTGCATCATTTGGTACAAACTTTGAAGTGAGTCCTGGAGACAAAATGGAGGGTGTCTTTTGAGATACTAAATTTAATTGGATGGTTTGTTCAAGTAGGGTAGTCAAGGGACTACCTGTGTTAAAGGTTTGCATCACCAGGACTTTTATAATGACACACACAATAAGTAACAGTTGTTGGGGTAATTAAAAGGACATATGATAAAACAATATGTCTTTGCAAAAATATCCACATGCCACCTTTTTAATCCAACATGGGAAATATGTAATCTAACCATAAAAGATGTTATAGAGCAATGTCTCAGAAGTGCATAGCAACACCAGTCTTTGTAAAAGATTCAAGGCAATAATCCATTGCCCACTATATACAGATGATTATTTTGCAGATTTTACCACTCATCTACAGATCTTACGCGAAGCCAGCTAGTATGTAATTAGACTGTGTTCATGTGTTGCCAGGAATATTTGTTTTCCTGATTCATATAAAAATCAGGTTAGTTTGTACTAAGAGCAATTGGCAATACTGTTTTGGTTCTGGTAGCTGTGTATGTATGTATGAATGTAAGTGTATGCTTCGATAATTTCATTTTTGACAGGTTAGTTACACTGTTTTATGGATACATCCTTTTTATCAAAAAATATACATGGCAATTATAGATTCTGAAAAAAAATGTGATTAAAAAGTAAGGAGGTAACTGAATATAAATTGATATCACTATATACAGAGATTATCAGTCATAAATGCATTGCATGTGAACACCACAAAAAGGTAAAAATGAAGAAAAGTAAGTGTATGTGTGTGTGTGTGTGTGTGTGTGTGGTGTGTGTGTGTGTGTGTGTGTGTGTGTGTGTGTGTGTGTGTGTGTGTGTGTGTGTGTGTGTGTGTGTGTGTGTGTGTTTGTGTGTAAGGGGGAAATAAATAAGGTATTTTCATGGTCCCATCAGAGCACATGAAACCATAAAATTAGATGCATGGCCATTTACTCATAAAATGATATGCCGATTGGACTGAACCTTTTCAGAAGACCAAAGTAATCTCAGATATCCATTGCCTTATTTGACTTTCTTAGCTCTGGAAGAGTTTAAGCTATCACATTAAAATAAAAAAATAAAAAAATAAAAACAACAACAAAGAAAAAAAAAAGCCTTTGCAGAAAAGGCAGTGTTAGTGGAAAGAAACATAACACAGGTTTTGGGATTTTTTTGTATACTTTTCATCCCTACTGCCTACCAATCATTGTCTGTCCTATGATTGCTCAGCCCATTCATTCCCTCGGGGGAGACACAGAATTGTGTGAGACTGTGCATCATCATCAGGATTTTCCTTGGACTGACCAGTGCCCACGCTGAATGGTAGCTATCTGCATTCACTTTTGCAATGGTCTGCTATACCTTCCCCTCCATGACCTCATGACACCTTAAACATTATGGCTGAATATGGTCTCCTACTGGGCTCCTGCTTACCACTGCCTGGTAGAGTCAGGAAGACACCCTGGCTCATAAGATGTATGCTGCACTCATGGTCACTGTGGAAGCAAGTAGCACACTAGAGTACCCAACTCTACTACCATGCACATGGTTGTGACCTCTGTCTCCCACCCTTCCTTCTCATATAATCCAGGCACCACTGGTCTTGAATCATCTGAGTCATGGGGACTATTCCATCCCTGTATGCCATGGACCTGACACAGAGGGGCTTAAATCTTATAAACATGTACATGACAACCACAATGATTCCTCAGATGAAAGGAATGTGCACAAGTAGTGCAAATGGTAGGTAGACTGCACTAGTGAAACAGTGTCTTTTATTGGTTTTCATATTTGCAAGTCAGGTTAGAAGATGGCTGAAAGACGAGTATCACAAGCCTTGTTTATAACACATCTACTCAGTTCTTTTAATGACCCACCAAAGAGTACTGATTCTTACTTTTCAGACTTACACTGTTTGCCTTCCTTTAACCTAAGACACACACACACACACACACACACACACACACACACACACACACACACACACACACACACACACACACACACACACACACTCCTCTTTTTACAACCACTTTTAACCAGCTTGCTTTCATAGAACATTTTAGTGTTGGACTATCTTAAAACTTCTAACTAGGGACAATGTCTAGCTTGTGTTGGCAGTGGTTATTTGTCTCATACCTGAGTATCAGAACTGAACAGAATACATACTGTACAAGACCTGGATTACATTTCTAGCTGGATACCAGTTTTCCCAAGGACATTTTTATATTGCTTTTGATGTGCATTTTGAATAAGGCTAATTTCTGCACATTATAATCAGCAAGATTTTAGTGCTTTAATTTACTTTTTACAGATGCTGTGATGTTATTTAAATTGTTACTTTTCAGTGAAAATAAAGGGTTGTTCAACAGGCATATATGAACTAAAGAGAGAAAGAAAAAGTCTAAACATTGGCCTTTGAGTGCTTTAAAATAACCAGAGTTTAACATTTCCCATCACCCCTATTAAGTAATATTTTATTATGTGTTTCATCAGCAGCACTTCATTTTGTGTTTCATACAGACTAAACCTGCCCTGCTTGTCAGGCTGGTGTTAGCACACAGATTTTAAACTAGCTTCAAGCAGGTCCACATTACAGTGTCGTCCCTAGTCATGAAGGCTCATTATGAGCGCATATCTGAAATTCAAATATAGAAATATGTGCTCCAGTTAATGAATTTTCCATTACTCATATTAGAACAAAATAATTAAAAAACTCATTTTACATGGCAAGTGAAAGGCTACCTGCTTCACACTTTCCATTTATTATTTCTTTGTTTACTGTGTGGTATCAAGTATTAATTTCATCTTTAACATATCAGTTTACATTCTTAATTGAGATCTGGTTGCCTCTTGGTGGGGTAGGTGTAGAGGCTTTTAGTTGCTGCAGAATCTCTGAATTTGTAATTATCTTTTTTCTGTGCCAAGGGTAGATGGTTTAAGTCTTAACACCTTCAGCTGCCTAGTGTGTGACTTTGAGCAAGCCACTTTACCAAATATTGCCTTGAGACAACTGGTAATTTGGGATAGGCTCCTTAATGTTTTCTTCGACTAAATGCCTAGTAACTACTTATGCTATGAACATAAGAAAAGATCGCTGCGTTTGATATGACTGAGTAATGGTTTCATAAATAGTTCCTGTCATTTTCAAACACTATGTTTTAATATTACTATGATTATAAAACTGGCTGCTGTGTACATTGCTATCTGAGGTCACATAGCACTAAGTGTGAAATATCAGCAGTTGAATATAGCAAGGAAAATAGTTATGTCATAATGAAAAAAGCATAGCTGTTTTTGTTGGCATGTTGCAGATTTTTTTATGTAACATGGTACATTAGCATTCTAATAGAAAAAAAAATGTCATACAAGATCAAGGGTAAGCAACAATAAAAATTCTATCAAATATAATTCAGAAGCATATATCAAAAAGTTTAATCAAGATTTAGAGTCACACAGTGAATTAACTGATGTGTGAAATTGGTGTGAGCCACAATTAGGTAATTAAGCTATGTCACAGACACTACTATTCAGGTAATGTGTGTAGTACTGTTAAAATTAAATAATTATCACATAGAATCTATTAATAATTTTTGTTATGTAAGTGGTATTTCTAAACATTCAAAGACAATCTTATTAAGCAGGATAATGATGATTTAGTTATAATAATGTTTTCAATTATGCATGGCTTGAATGTTAGCAAAGTTGTAATTATAGACAATGATAACTGCTTACATATTCATTTTCTGTTGCTGCAGCTTTGGTAGATATGTGGACAAAGTGTGAAAACTGTCATACCTCTGAAGTATGCCTGTTCTAACAAAATAATGTAAAAGCATTCTAATATCTGCTATCATCTTTCTTGTATCTTTATATGATAACTTTAACCAGTGATTCTTCCATTAGCCCACAACTGTGTCAGACTTTCTCTTTTTAAATAATTAATGTAGGAGATGTATTCAAATTCTTTCAAACTATTAATAATGTCACTTTATAAAATTGCTTCAATAGCATGTAATCTATCAGATGACCACTGGATGGCAGCATGATTAAGGATATGATAAATGATACTTCACTTGCATGAAGACTTTCAGTGTACTATTCTTTACAGTAACCTCAGGTAAAGGAACCAGCTAAAAGTACATATACAGCACATGACAGTGCCTCATTTTCAGGGATTAGACTGTTTTTGCCTGTTCTTAAAGGTTAATTCAATGTACAAGTGAACATGTGCAGCCCAAAAGCCTTGTTCACCATTAGGCTTGGAAATAAGCTAAATAAAGTTTCATACTTAAACGTGTGTAAGAATTCTTGTATGCAGAGGTAATTAGATGATGGATATGAAGGCACATAATATTGCTCATATGTTATTTCATGTGCTACAAACATTAGTTACAGATAGCCAAAAAACACCTGTGCCAAGGTCTGTGGAGGCACAGATATTAAAATGATTTGATAGGTTCTTACTAAGTTTGTGGCCAATGAAGCCACTTACATGCTCAGGTACATGGGAAGCTAACACTGTCTCTTATTAAGCTGATTTTTTTCACATATCTAGGTGAAGTTTTATGATTGGTAGGAAGCTGCTGCCTGATATATAAAGGCAGCCAATGGGGCTATTTTGGGTTATTTACCTGTGATGCCATTTGTTGATTTTTTTTTTCAAATATATTTTTATTGCATTTTTTTCTTATTTTAATACAAGAAAAGAATATCACAAAAAATATAAGAAAAGGTACTAGGCATATCAAGTTGCAGTAATCCTAATAAAGTATATATAACATGAACCATCACTGTTAAACTAACAATATGTAAAATTAACTAACAATCAATATTTTTATTTTATTTTATTTTTGTTAACCGGGAAAGTCCGACTGGACACAGGTCCATTTTCAGCGGAGGCCCGGGGAGAAAAGCTCCATGATACAATACAATATTAGATGAAAACAGTACAAAGCAATTCTTAACATTTATAAGTAGTACAGAGGACCATTTACATGGCATGTGATAACTAGAAGAATATACAGTCAGTACTCTAGTAGAATATACAAGTAGTACAAATAATACAAATATATATAAATAAATTTTTTTTTTTTTTTTTTTCCCCTTCAGAATATTAGTAAATATAAAGTTGTAATACATTTATGCTTTAGTATAACTGAGAAGTAAATAAATGCCCATAGTGGCATAAAATAGGGTAAAGGTATAGGTAGGATGAGAGTAAGATAATCTCTGTTAGGTATTGTGTTAGTCTAGAAACAGATTAGAGTGTTTTTCAGGTAAGGGATATGGTACAGAATAGTACAAGTGTTGGAATGTTTACCGCTTATAGATTGATGAAATGTTAGGATGAATCTGTGGGATAGCAGAAGAGCTCAGTAAAGGAAAATGTTGTAGTGTATCAAGCTGTTCATATTGAGCTATAATACAGAAAACTGCACACAGGTAATATACAACATATTGAAATCTGACACTAAAAAACACTTGCATCAAGACATTCTAACCTACCTAACTTATGTTATATCTTGTACTAACTATATACACTATATACATTGATGTCACCTTGAAAGTTCATCTTATATGTATTACCATGACCTGCCCTTTGTTGTTGTGGGTAAACATTTTACAATACTAAATATCTTTAGTTTCCCTTATTTACATAGAATAATACAGATGTTGTAGTCCCTCGTTCATAAATCAGTTTTAACCTAAGAATTCTATAAGCGTTCTCCAATGTTTCTGATAGTAGGATAGTTTTTTTTAGCTTTTGTAATTAGTTTAATGGCTAATAAGTACTTTATAGCCATCCCTCTAAATTCTTCCCATGTGATTTTACTTCCATCTAACTGGTTTTGGGCTATGTATGATTTCATCATTGCACACAGTGTGACTATGATGTGTTTATTTTCATAGGAAAAATTGGTAGGGAATATATGTGAAATTGCCATTTCCCAAGACAGGGTAGATTTAGTGTATCCCTTTTTTTATAACTTGGCTCTTAATGAACACCGTAATTTGTAAACATTCTTGCAGCTCCAAAAAATATGAAGAGTGTCTGCAACGCTGTTTTGGCATATGGTGCAACAAGGAGAGTGTGAGGGATTAATTTTACCTAGAAAAAGTGGTGTGTGATAAGCATTGTTATTAATCATAATTTGTGTGTAAATTAGTTTTTTTGAGGGGGGTTAGTTTCAAAATAAGTTCAATTGCAGCAGATTTTTGTTCAACGGTGATCTTATTATTTTTCTCTTCCTAAAATTTAGAATATAGAAGTGCATCTTGATATTTAATTTTTGTATTAATCTATAGGTATTTAATAACACTTTAGATCTCAAAAGTAACAAGTTAATAAATTTGTTGATATAGCTACATGTGTTGATTATCTATTTTAACATTCATAGTAATTGAGTTAATCAGGTATGTTCATTGGTTGATTATGGTGTTATAACTTTTATTTACTTCAAATCTTTGCCTAATGTTTTCAATTGAAAGGCTTTTGACCTGACAGAGATCCCATATGGTGATGTTTTTGATTTTGGGGTACTGAGTCAGGTTTATCATAGTATTATTTAGTTTAATATTAGGGTTAAGGTGTATTGGTTGTCCCAGTACCAAAGTATCTTTAAGATTTAGGGAGGATACCAGCTTTTGAAATATTAGGGTATTTCTTATAATTATGGGGTAGACCTTAAAATACTTTAATGTCTCAAAAAGGGTACTGCTTTAGGATTTAAATTACATATGATTAGATGATTGTAATATATTTTAATCTATAGTGGATACCATACATTGCTGAATGGTTCAAAATATGCTATTTTTATAATTCAACTAGCATTTATAATATTATAATATGTTTGGAATTCAGAAAGACCTAGCCCCCCTTTTTGTTTGGGTAACATTAATCTATAATATTTTATTCTTGTATTTTTTTGGATGCCAAATAAATTTACCTAGTAGTGTTTCAAGTCTGGAGAATAAGTTTTTGGGTATATTTTGATTAATAGCACTAAAATAAAACAATAATCTTAGAAGAATATTCATTTTAACTATAGCCATCTTAAATAGTAGAGATAGACTGAGATTTAACCATCTCTTACTGTCCTCGGTGATAGTAGTCCAGGTTTTGAGCAAATTGTTTTTAGTCATATCAGACTGGGGGTGATATATCCACAGTGGTACAGCGGTAGCATTGTTGCCTCACAGCAAGAGGTTCTCATGTTCGATTCTTGGCTGGAGTGCCTTCTGTGTGGAGTCTGCATGTCCTCACCATGGTCGAGTGGCCTCCGAAAGACATGTGTGAATGGCGTGCCTTCGCTGAAGGTTGGGCATCGGGCTGGCAACTTGACACCATAAAAAAAATCTACTGCCAATCATTAGTGGACTGGAGTTCTGCTGTGGTGACCCCTAAACAGATTGAGGGTGAGTGAACATGATACACAGATATTTAAGATTATAATTGACTTTTATTTCAGTTTCAGGGAAATAGAATTCTTTATGTCCTAGAGTATTCAGAGGGAATATCACAGATTTTTTTTTGGTTAATGGCATAATTGGATATTTTTGAGAATTTTTCAATTGAGTTTAATATCTTATTCAAATCTGTATTTGAGAATTCAAAATAGATGTTTAAATCATCAGCAAAAGCTATGTACTTTATTAGGATTTTTGAAATATGCATGAGATGGTGATAAGTTCTTTGTGATATTTTAAGAAGTAGAGGTTCTATGCATATATTGAACAGATATGGTGATAGTGAGCATTTCTTTAACTGAGTTTTTAGTGATGGAAGCAGCTTTCTGTATTTCTTCCATCTTTGTCTCATTACTCAGTATCCTAGCCTCATTTTTATCCAGTCTAATTATTGTTTGATCTAAGTTGTTGCCAAACGCCATAAGTTTTGAAGAGAAAAATTGTATTTCTGTTTGCAGAGGCATCAAGGCTGCTTTTAGTTCCTCCATGTCAAAAGATTGATCTCTTTTAGGTTTCATTTGATACTTTGCAGCTTCAGATTGTGATTTGGTAGTTTTCTGCCTCTTAGTGATAGTTTCTTTTTCAGGAGAAGCAATTTGAGATAATCTTGTCTTAGATGTGTGTGTTTCCATTTGATCCATTTTTCTTTGTTGTGTGAAAGTTTGCTTCTTTCCTTCTTTACAGCTGCTACTTGCTAATTACAGGCCCCAGCACATGTACAGGAATCACTCTTTAGTCATCTCAGGGATCCAAGGTATGTATTTCTTATTTTTACACTCAGAGGTTAAAAATAAGCTTCCCTCAGATAAGATATTAGTTTTAATTTCACACGAGATGCTTTTTTGTTGATTTTTGCTGCAGCAGTAGCATTAGATAAGATTAGATTTGTAGTTAGAAGTTGGAGCAAGCTGAAGTGTGTGCTATCTAGTTGGTGGCCATCTTAGAAAAAAAATCGCTATTGTAGTATAGGTTTAGGTCTTCTGGTTCTTTTAAGGTGAAAGAGTTCAAACAGTACTGGTCACTACAGCACAGGAGTCTAAGTAGAGACCACCTCTCAGGGCTCTATATGACACTTTGAAGAGGAAGTGGGCTTTTAATCTATCGCAGAAGCTAAGGGCACTGAGAACTAAGGTATTTTTGGTAAGGAAAGCACTAAGGTCTGTTGAATTGGTTTAGTTTTTTAGTGATATATGTGCAAAAGGTGCATTGCATTCAATGATGGGCCTAATAAGGGAGGAGTAAAAAGACCTATAACTTCTTCATACCTTTGACAGATAACTAAAAGGATGTGTCATGCAAGGTACAAGGATTTTCTAACTATCACAAAATGCGGTCATCAAAGGAAAGTTTTTTTATCAACAGTGGTACCTTAGCCCCTGATGACTGGGTCAGATTTAAGTGGAACATTATCTGTATGGCAAGCAGAAGTAATGCTAGATTTACTAAACACAAATTCTACTGCATTTCTTACCTCTGAGGGTAAGATGCTGATTAACAAACTAAGTATTTGCTTTGTCTAGCCCTTTCTGGAGAATTTAAGTATCAGAACTTGATATAATTTTTTTTTGCAAAAGAAGTATACACCAAAAATGAGAGGTATGCAAAAAGGGGGGGGGGGGGGGACCTACAGAAAGAAAAAAAAACATAAAATTAATGGCATTAACTGAATTCCATATTGCACCAAATAACACACACATACCGACATACAAACAATATGTGCACATGCACACACAAACACACACACACACACACACACACACACATACACACACTCACATTTATGCACATGTACACAGACAAAAATTGTTGTGCAATAATCATAAAATTCATATGCAGAACATAGACAACTGTATCTTAGTCACGTAAGTTTGCCTAAGACAATTTTCTTTCAAGATAAATTAGATCCCACAGAGCAAAGTCATTCACTTCCCCGTGCTATGCCATTTACTTTCCAGTACTGTGAAATGGAAGTACTATATGTATATGCTGTCTAGAATGTTGTTTCTTGTCTAATCTTAAGATGCTGAAACTACACTTCATATTTTTAAATATTCTTAAAACTGTACCACATATCCAGCATGTGAGTATAATGCAAAATCATTAGGAAAAGATATGCTGTTAATTTACAGAATATGAAAAGAGAGATGTATAATAAATAATATTTATGTGTATAACAGGCTCAAAGCATAGACATACAGTATTACAGCTGAGTCTCTGTTCATAACAACTTGTTATGTGTTTGAAGAATGGATGAAAAGAAATTCACCTCAGGATTGGATTGAATTGAAGTTCAAGAGGAGAGTCTTGACAGATGTTTTAAGACTGCATAAGTAGATAGTTAATATCGGAGATACCTGAACATAATTATTTCTAGTACATAGATCTTTGCTGCCCAGATGTACTACAGGTGGGCAAGACTTTTGAAGAACAGCCGAGGTAAGAGCTGAGCCAAGGATCTGACTTGGCCCTTTCAGCCCAATAAGAGCCAAGCCAGAGCAGACTACTGGGACAGAAGTTAGATTAAAAATAACTAGAGACAATTTAAACAATAAATACATTAATAAATAAATCAATAAATGAATAACTGCAGTTATAGTCAAACATACATTGACATTGCAAATATGCATGCAAATGAATGATTGCTGAAAATATGTTCAGTCACACTTCCTAACAGCTTATGCTCAGCTACAAATCTGTTTATAATGAAAATTGTGACAAAAAATTATAATAAGTACAACATAGTAAAAGAAATGTTGTATTGGCTAGCCAAAACACATTTTCCCCTTTTGCTGTAATGATGTTTTATTGCATAGTAGTATCACTAACCTTGCAAGAAATAGTCAAACAGCCCCGAAGTAAAAACTGGATAAAATGTCAAGTTGCAGCAACAAGAATCCTGTGATATGCTAGAGTGTTTTAGCTTTATCACAATAAAGTCATATTTCAGTTCCTTTTAAAGCAACCAACAGTAAAAAGAAAGCAATCGTAATGACCTATTTGGGTACAAAATAAACATAATATATCTCAGTGGATTATTCCTTGTTGAGAAGGTATACCACCTTTGACTATAAAACTGTTAATAACAAATGTCCACTTTGCTCTTTGACAGATGCTGTCCCACCAAAAAAAACATATCAAAAATAACTGTCCTGTGCTCTCATATATCGCATTCCCCCAAAAATGATAGCCCCATTTTCTAAAATAATTTCATTCTAACAAAAGAATGAAAAATGTGAGAACCACAGTTATATCCGACTATTTCAACTTGCTGTTAATAGATACATCACATTTAATTGCCAACATGTGATGACCTTATGCTTTCATGTATAAGATGCTCCGACTACCCTGTTACCAAAAAGGTTGACACCTTCTGTGCATGTTGTTGATGTTTGACAATGATTAAAGTGAAAAAAATGACTGCAATAATATAGCAATGTCAGTATTTTGCTCTTGGATATATATACTCACCCCCAAACATACACTAAGCAACCATATCAAGGTGGTTTTTTTTTTGCTTTTCTTCTCATACACAGCAGCATTCTCCCAAAGCGAGACAGACACTTTCAGTGTGCATTATGGAGGATAGCATCAGTAATAAATTTAAACTTGTTCATTGATACATACACCGTCCATAGACTACCAGAACACATAGCTACCTTCATCTGTCTCCTTAACCCACCAAATAAAAATATTTTTCATGCTCTACTGAGGTTTTAATGAAAATGAGATAAAAATAAAACAGCATTTGTTTTACTTTGTACTTCTTAGACACTATACATTACCACTCCATCATACCACAGCAATAACAATTTTACCCTTTACCCTATGACTGCCTTATGCTTTTATCCACAAACTGCCTCCTAAATGGATAACCATTTCTAATAATCATGGCCTGTGTTCCTACAAAAGTAAAGCATTACATACCTGGCTTACCCATAGCTCCCAATCCTCTTATCTCTAGAACTGGGGGCAAATCCATAAATAATCGGGGACAATCAAGGATACTTGTCAAAAATATTAATGCCATTGATGTGACAAGCTGGCAGAATGCCAAAATGTGGCTTAATGTAGAAGTCCTAGCCCATGATTGTTTTTTTTTTTTCTTAAAATTGTCAATTTTGGGAATAACAACACAATATTTCAAACTAAAATCAAGGACAGTTGAAACACAGGAGCTTACTTTAAAAAGCACAAAGGAACAGACCTTTTTCATAAAAGAACTACCCATCCACAATGTCTTGCAATTGTCTTCTCCCACATAAAATGTTTAAAATGTTTTCCTTTTTGTACTGCTCACCACCAGTGTTGGAATTTCTGCCAACCACAGTGCTCAGAGACACAGACCAGACTTTGTAGAAATAACCATCAGCCTGCAGATTTAGTCTGAATCAACAATTAGCAGTTAGTCTAAAAAGAAAAGAAAAAGAAAAAAAAAACCTTGTGATTACAGCTTGGCTTGTTGTTGGCTCTTTAAGCTGTCAGATCGCGAGCCTGAGCTGAGCTTATACTCAGGTTTGAGCTTGGCTTGAGCTGACTCTGATTCACCCACCTCTACTTGTTACACAGAAAAAGAAAAATGTAAGAGTGCAGAGTGTTTTACAGTCTTCAGTGTAAGATGTGGAGACCTGCAACACAGGCAGTGGCCAATAATTAAGTGTATTTTTGGTTAGTGAACAGCTCTAAGCCATTAGACACTTCACACTAACATAAGTGTGTATATAGATTGACAGATAGATAGATAGATAGATAGATAGATAGATAGATAGATAGATAGATAGATAGATAGACAGATATCTTTTGTGTATGGTAATGTATTAAAGTTTTTGGAGCTGTGAGAGGTTTAGCGTGCTGTTCTGGGGTGGCTATTTGTGCTGCAGTGTCAAGTTAGAGGACAACAGCTCTGTAAGGTGTACACAACAAAGGAATATAATCAGGTCTTATTATGCTTTGAAGAAATGGATTTCAAGAAATTCTTAATAGTACAGAGAAATGAAGCTCAAGAGGTGACTCTTGATATCCATGATTAAAACACATAACTATTTAGTTACGAACAGAGAGTACTAATCATAATTCTTTGTAGTACATAACTAGTTATGAACAGAGAGTACTAATCATAATTCTTTGTAGAACATAACTATTTAGTTATGAACAGAGAGTACTAATCATAATTCTTTGTAGTACATAGCTATTTAGTTACGAACAGGAAGTACTAATCATAATTCTTTGTAGAACATAGCTATTTAGTTACGAATAGAGAGTACTAATCATAATTCTTTGTAGTACATAACTATTTAGTTATGAATAGAGAGTACTAATCATCATTCTTTGTAGTACACAACTATTTAGTTATGAATAGAGAGTACTAATCATAATTCTCTGTAGTACATGGAGATTGAGCTAATCCAAAATATTACTAGTTAATAGAAAAATAAAGTGGAGTTGCAGGAAGTGTTTTACAGTTTTGAAAGCCATAAAATACAGTAGTCATTCTGTATGTCACTCTGCACTTTACTGATCTGAATTTTTAATTGATTCCATTAGATGTAATGATATAGGTGAATCATACCTCTCAACTGTACAGCTTTTCGCAGAATGTCCAGATTTTTGCCTCAAAATTTCAGTCTGTTCCTCATAAAATTTGTGGTTTTCTGGCAAATCAATGGGATGAACTAAGGAATGAAATCAGTAAATAATGAGATATACTTGAGTTTCAGACTTCATATCCTTTAGAAAATGGATTTTAACAGGAACCCTATTACTCTAGCTACATTCTAAGTTTATAAGAGCAATATTGAAAATCTGTCCCTATTTTGAGCCTTTGTCCCCCATTATGTAAGGCTTTGTCCAGATTTCATGAGCTAAGAGGTTGAGAGGTATGAGGTAAATAAATTAAATCAGTGCAGTATATATCATCCCCCTTTAGCAGTGTAAGAAAATAGCAATGTACTGTTTACCTACATTGCTAAAAGGTGGTACAAATAGTTGTTTTACCAATGCAAAAGTGACAATGCCCTAAGGAAATTTGCCCTTCTCCCCATTATTGTGTAATCTCAGAGATGGTATATTTAAATCAGTGGGTATGAGCTTGGTGCAGTGAGGGGATTGCCCCTCCCCAACCGAAACAGTGTTTTTAGTGACTCTGTCCATTCAGTAAATTTATGAGAGCCCGTCAGGTTGATGGATTGTTTTCTAATTTATGTTGTGCAGAATTGCAATTCATTGTATAGATCTGTAAAACACCCAGCTCTGCCATATAGTAAGCAGACAGAAGCTAAATATACTTCTGATGGCCTTACAGTTTTAAAAGCTGTTAACACTCTACCCTGCCTTTTCTCTGCAATAGTGCAAAGTATTTTACAGCCTTTAAAAACTAATGCCATTTCCCAGTGCTGCTCCATGGTGGATGTTGTGCATGCTCTGATGCAAGACTAAATTATAACAGCTCTGAAAGCCATGCATAACAAAACTTGTAGTGCATGAAGCATCACATTTATGTTCAGAAACTGGGAAGGTGCTTAATAAGCTTTTGTTGAGCACCTATAAAAATTGTAATCTCATGCTAAAACTTAACAATGAAAAGTGCCAGTCACTGCAGAACAGCGGTGATACGGTAACAACTTCAGCAGTTATTAAATACTTAATTCTGCCACACTTTTAAACAAAAATTGTGGCAGAGCAGAGTACCTAACAGATTGTAAAAGCCATTAGTTCCTTAGAGGAGCACCAGTTTTGTGTTAGATGTCTGTGTGGCAGCACTAAGTGGTTTACAGCTTTCAAAGCTGTGACTCTACACTCCTACACTTTTGTTGTAACTCATAGTATATGGGACAGATAAACCTCCATGCACTACAAATAATTATGATCAGGTCTCTTTGATCATAACTCTTACTAAGTATTATGACCATGAATGTTAAGATACTACTATTATGAACTTGAATGTCAAGATTAACATCTAGAGCTTGTCTTCAATCAGCTCCATGCCTTGAAAACATAATACGCTGGTTATGATCAAAGACCTAGTCATAATCCTCTATGTTATTTGCTCTTTATATTTAGTGAGGTACATTACAAGGATGTTGTAAAGTTGCGTAACAATCATATTTTTATATTTTTGCCCATTTTAGAGTGCAATTATGACACTCTATTTACTACCTTATATTTCTTGATAGTAAATTCAGATGGAAGTCATAAAATTTCTGGGTATTTACTGCCTTATTTTTCTTGATAGGAAACTCAAATAAAAGTAATAAACTTTATGGATATTCAATAGCTGCATTCACAAGCTATAATTTGGCATCATAAAGTTAGTATAGTAGTTTTTATACCAATTTCTAACACAGCTTTAGTACTACCTTGATAAGTTTTTAAAATAACAAATCAGACAAAATGCAGTTTTAACAAAAGCTTGTAAAGTTAGTTTTTGAGACAAACATTATCTAGCTTTTGAGTTTTTTTGGATTCATGATTCCTTTACTCATACTACAGGTAAATTTGTGCTTTTGTAATGCTGACATTTTTGGTAGGAGAACCAGACCCATAGCACTTCTAGACAGAAGAAAACAATGACATTGTTTACTGTTGTCTGCAATTATAGTGTTCAAGACAGTATGTTAATATCCTATCGACTGAGTGACCACATGACTCAGCATGCCAGTAGCTAGCACTACCTAGGTGGCACCTGCACACTCTAACATCTGGCTGCACAGGAGGAGCATTTGGCTGTGTGGCTGTATAAAATGTTGAACTGGTGTTGGGGCAAGATTCCATGTGGATAGGATAGGGTGGAATGGTGTGACATTAGACACTGCCATGCTACTAACAGTGTTGCATAACAGAGTACTCACTCATACCTACCCTTTCCACTATGCCAGTTTCCTCACACTGCCAGTATAGACCAGATGTATGTAATATTTAATGCACAGAATCCCTACTCTCCCCAAAGATAAAATACAAAACAATACCAACATCCATTCTCATGAAGTGCCCAGTTGAACAGGTTTATACCTTGTACAGCTAATCATTTTAGTGAAACGAGTTATTGTAACTGGGGGCATTCTGTGGAGGACAGCAAATAAAGTTAACATTATATTCTGGACATAAAAGATATGGAGAAGTAGTGCATATTTCCTTCATTGTGATATGGGGGCAGGGCTGTTGTGGGGAGAGGCCTACATATTTCATTCACTGTGTGTTACAGAGAAATAGGTATTTATTACTTGTACTATGTTTTGGAGATGGGTTCTTAATCTTGAGTGGGATTTGTCTGTACTGCATAGGTATGCTGAGGATGACTTTGATCCAGGACAGTGTATAAACACATTTCCGTGTGGTAGGGTTGGATGCATAAGAGAGAGGCTGAATATAATATCCTGTATTTGTTAGGTATCGGTGCACCTTGCAATGAGAATGGGATAAACACATATTTCCAGACTCCAAGGGATAGATGTGAATCTGGAGGAGGCTTCACTGTGTTTCTCTGATATGTTGGGGGATGTGTATGTACCGAAAGGTTTATATACATTTCTCTATATGCAGCAGATGGATCCTCTCTATGACACAGTATATGTTTCTATATGTGATTAAGATGAGATATTTATACATTTCTCTGTGTGATGGGAAGGGTGTAAATTAGGAGGTACCTATATATGTCTCTGTGATGCGGAGGGTTATCATTTGTTTAATCAATAAACACATTCATCTCATGCTGGTCTTGGTAAGGAATTTTATTTGTGGGGAAATTTAGGAGGTCAACTGTAGCATGATTGAATAGTTTTTCCCTTTTCTATGGTTGTGCAACCTTGAAGATACATTATTTAAGTTCTGTGGATGTAAATGTGGAGCTTCCAAACTGGGGAGGTGGGAGGGCTAAGCCCCCACATAAATGAATTATTTTTTAAGTGATGGTGATCACATATGAACTGCTCTTGGCTATATCTGCTATTACTTTGTTTAGCTGATTTTGTTTTTTTTTTGTTTTTCTTTATTGTCAAAGAAAATTTTCAATGTGTTTTGCATAGAAAACAAACTTACTGATGATAATTCATTACATATTCATGTATATGTTTACCTGGCTCATCTGTTCTCTGTTTCACGTCTTCCTTCCATCCTTCTTTCTTTTGGTACCTTATTGGAGTTCTGCATTCCATGACCACTTACTTACACAATTGGCTCACCTGTAGATTTGTTCTGCCATCTTAACACATGCAGTTCTGAGTCATTACCTTTCCTTTTCTGCTCATCATATTTCCACTCCTTTAAGAGATGCCAGGGTCATGGGCATTTTCTTAAACTTCTCTTTTTTGCTCCAGTCAGCTTCCAGGTCTTCAGTCTAGTCCTTGTCTCTGGTCTCTAGCTCCAACACCCTAGCCCAAAGGTTCCTAGAATTTATAAACTCAAATGCTATGGAACAACTTGTTACCACTCCCACAAGAGGGGAAAACATACTGGACCTGATCATCACCAACATGGGGGATCTATGCTCCAGACCAGAAGTGTATCCCTCACTGGTAAGATCAGACCATAAACTAATCTCACTGGATATTCACATCCCGACCCCACCCCCTGCCCAGAAAACCACAGTGAAAAACTTCTCTAAAGCAAATTTCACACTCCTCAAAACCGAGGTGGAATCCTTCAAAGCCCCCGGGCCTGTGGAAAATATGGCCCAGACCGCAGAATCCTTTATAAACGCATTCTATGAACACCTTCAGGAATGTATGGATCATGCAATCCCAAATAAAACCAAGACCCAATCCTCCAAAGGCAGGTGTCCTGTCTGGTGGACCCCAGCCATAAACAAACTATACAATAGAAGGAGGAAGCTACTACATGATAGAGCAAAATCCCAAAAAGGGAAGGCATCTCTGATCAGTATTAGCAAAAAACTACGGGCACTCATAAAATCGTCTAAGGCCAGCTTTGAGGGAAAAATTGCACAGGACACTAAGGATAATCACAAGGCTTTCTTTAGTTATGTTAGGAACCTGGGTGGGAATTCCCAGATATGCTCAGAATTTGTCCAAAATGACAAAAAATACACCGAACCCACAGACATTGCCAACATCCTGGCTGACAGGTTCAGCGCAACCCCCCCCCACCAAAAGGGCAAATATCTATCCCAGCAGAGTACTGCCCCCTGACATCTCAGAATCTCAGGTAAGAGCCGCCCTCTCCAAAGCAAAAAACACAACATCAGTGGGACCAGATGGTGTCCCAGGCTGCTTCCTACATGAACTCCAAGAAGAGTTAAACCCAAACATAAAACTACTGTTCAATCTCAGCCTTACTACAGGATATGTACCCAAAGAGTGGCGTACAGCAACAGTGGTCCCTCTCCACAAAGGTGGTGCCTCAATGGATCCTGGAAACTATCGCCCCATAAGCCTGACTAGCTTGATCTGCAAAGCTATGAAAAGGATCATCATGGACCTCATAAATAAAGATATTGGGGACCTACAGACACTGGATCCTACCCAGTTTGGCTTTGTTAAGGGCAGATCCTGCCTCTTAAACCTGGTTGATTTCTTTAAAACAGTCACCAAGGCCATTGACGAGGGGAAGGTGGTCCACACAGCCTACCTGGACCTCGCAAAAGCCTTCGATACAATACCCCACTCAGGCATTATAGATAAGCTCACCAGCTTAAATATAAACCCCTATGTCACCAGATGGGTTGCAAACTGGCTCAAGGACAGAACCCACATGGTTAGAATTGCTGGAGCCATGTCAGACTCCAAACCAGTTACAAGTGGCATCCCACAAGGCTCAGTCCTGGGACCTCTCTTGTTCGGTATATATTTCTCAGAGGTACAGGCCAACACGGAAGGAGTGTGGCTGACCAAGTTCACAGATGACTGCAAACTAGGCGCCATAATCGACTCTCCAGCTGACACAAGCATCCTACAAAAGGGCCTCATAGAAACAGACAACTGATGCCAGAGCCATGGCCTCAAGCTAAACCCCAAAAAGTGTATAGTCATCCCCTTTGGCAAAAACAAAGTGCCCACAAATTACCACATAGGTGGTAATCCATTAAGTACGGAAGAAGTAATTAGGGACCTGGGGACCCAAGTTGATAGCAATCTCTAATTTGAAAACCACGTGGCCAAAGTGGTTAGAAAAACATTTTATATAGCCCACCTAATCATGAAGGGATTCACATCTAGATCAGGGGAGGTCACCGTTCCTCTTTACTCATCCCTCATCAGGCCCATAATTGAGTACAATGCCCCTTTTGGGATGTACCTTACCAGACACCTGCAGCAACTGGAAACACCCCAAAAGTACCTCACCAAGAGGATCAAAGGGCTCAAACAGATGCCATATGCTGCCCGGTTAAAGAAACGCCAGCTCTACTCAGTGGCATACCGCCTGCTCAGAGGCGATCTGTGCCTGACATATAAAGCCATGTCCAACCTGGAATTAATGGACATGCTGCACCTCAGAAAATCCAAATCCCATCGAGCTACGCGCTCGAGAGACTTGAACCTCAGCATTGAAATAAATAGGACATGTTGGAGGGACAGATTCATAACCCAGAGGCTCCCTTCACCGTGGAATAAAATCTCAGTCCAGGTTAGGCAGAGTCCCTCATTGACTCTCTTCAAGAGGAATCTTGATGAGTGGATGGGAGATCGTAGGTTTACCCCGGGTATCACTTCTGTGTCACTGTTAGACAAAGGCACAGTATACTAACCTCGAAAAAGGGCATAGCAAAATTCATTTAAAATGGGTGGCGAAAGCCAAACACACTCTGGCTAGGCTCATAAATGCCCTAGGGCAGATAGCCTAGTATGAACCTATGAACCTATGAAACCTATGAACCTTGTTGATCTTTGAGGCTTTTCTGAGCACTGCTTGTATCTAGCTGTGGCCACCAGTGGTTTATACTGGAAAAGCAACTATTTCATTAGGGCTGACTTTGCAATTTCTGATTTTGGTCCCAGTAACCCTTTCTTAGAAGAAGGACACTCAGGTGTATACTGGCCATTCTTTTTTGTAATCTTGTGGTTGTCTCTCTTGACGGATCATGTGTTTGTTAGCCATCATTAAGTCATTTTCTTTCCCTACTCTTGCTGCCTCAACTATGTAAAACAAAGCAATCCTTAAATCCTGTTGTGTTTGTCCCAGCATGAGCATTCATGTTAGCCATTACCAAGAACAATGTACTGCAATGAGGAGGTCCAGCGATTACTAACTGCCCACTCCTCATCATTGTAACCCTGCTGTGGATGATAGGCTGAGATCACAAATACTGTTTCGTCTTTATTCCAGACTTCACATCGACACATCAAGTCTGTTATTGAGCCTGATGACATCTCTGACTGTCTTCACAAGCCTCTCACCATTTGTACTGGGCCCTTCTCCTGAGTAGTTGACTCCTGATCACAAGCCATATGATTTCATTGCATTGTTCTTGCATACACAGACTATTTAGTCTCTACCCTACCATAATGTCCTTCCCTTCCAAGCCAGGTACTGTCAGTGAATTTTTGTTCAGTGAAGCAGTCCTTACTTCATTGTTAGCAGATTGCTTAGCTTTACATCCAGCTATGGATTAACAGCACTATCCCAGGTAAGCCAGAGTAGGAAACTTGCCTGTTACTTACTGACCCTGGGCTACTGGTACACACTCTGGCCAACTGATGTCGGACAACCCCTCTCATGATCAACACAAGACATTGGCATAGGATAGAGTAGTCAAAATATATACAGAGAGAGAGAGAGAGAGAGAGAGTGTGTGTGTGTGTGTGAGTGTAGTGGATTGCCTGTATTTCTGAACGTTTTAGTTTAAGCTGCAGCAGTGTCTTTCTTGTAATTCTGTTAATAAGGGTCAACTTGACCCTATTAAAACATTAACAAGCAGATGATAGATGTTTTCTTCTAGCTATGTAAATATCACAAGGTTGATGTATTCTGTTCCTTTCACAAAGTGTCTCTTGAGATAAGTCTGTTTAAAGTAAACACATAAAGCATGTCTAGATAAAACACATACAATTTGTCAAACTTGTCCTTCTTTCCAAATATTTTGCAATGTTTTCTTGCTCCAGACTTCAGGATGTGTGTAAATATGTTTTATCATAGTTCTGACAATCTTAAACACTGTATGAACTTAGTTTTTTCTTGTTAGAAAGGTGTGAAAGAAGCCATGACTGTGCATATGGTTGAATCTCTCTATACTGAGATATTCTGTATCATGATACTGTTTTAATAAAAAATGCTTTTGCATCCAGAATCTTTGACGGACTGTCTTTATATTGAACTTAATAGCTGCATGAATTAGAAATTAACACATTTCCTTTTCAAGTGTGACATTCCTCTATGTGCTAAACATGGGTGTGCATTGAGTCAGGGTATATATGCATTTCTGAATGTGCTGGGAGACATGTAAAATGGCAGGAGTGTGTATCTTATTATGTATGTGCTAGAGTCAGGTGTGCACAGTCTGATTTATTAATGTATCTCTCTGTACTTCTGAAGTGTATAAAATGGAAGGAGGTGGCTATACATTTCTGTATGCTCCTAGGATGGAGTACAGTAAGGCAGGGATATTTAATTCTTTCATTATGTGATGGGGCAGACCAACTCCCCTTAAGAACTAGAATCAAAACTGCACATTGCACAAAAAACGCACTATTTATATGAAGGCCCTCATATCTAAAGAACATTGAGTCACATTTCAACTAATGTGTTAAAGACAAAAAGGAACCATCTCACTTGCAGGACCAAACTTTGGAATAAATTTACAGAACTTCTAGACAACACAACTATCTAAAATACCTGTTTTTTCAGGAGGAAGCTTCCATGCCCTTTCCTTAGTTATATAGTCTACTTCATAAATTGCAGAAACTTGGATAAACTGAAAAAGGTACTGTAAATGTACATATTCCCATTCCATTCTGTCTCTGAGTATCAGCAATTCCAGGAAGAGTGAACTCACAAGAATATTGAAGAAATCATAATATTGAAGAAATCATAATAGAAAAACATATGAGGAACTTTGTCTTAGGCAAAACTAAACCAGAGAAAATGAAAACGGACTGCTGAAAGAGAACTGGGCAGGACTGCAAGGTGGGATCTGCATATTTATTTAATTGTGTGCTGATGGTAGGAAAGGTATAGGAAGAATGGGAACTGTTACTGGTGCTTTTGCTGGGATAGGTGTGTAACACATAAGTGATAGGTACATTTTTACCCTTGTGTGTACTTTGGAAAAAATGTTCAGTAATAAAGTAACATATTTACTTTTTTAACCTTAATTGGCACCTACTGGACTCCAAAAATGGCATAAGTATAGCAAAGTTCTCCTCTGTTCCACAAGGGAAACTTATTTGGCACCTACTGGCCTCCAAAAATGGCATAAGTATAGCAAAGTGCTCCTTTGTTCGACCAGGGAAATACTTTATTTACAGTGTGCAATACTTTACAGATGTCGGCAGATTCATATGTTATAGCACATATTTTTTCTTCACGAATCCACTAGGATGCCTTTTTAAAACAACCTTGCTCCATATCCTTATCTACTCTGTGCCTCATGAAAAAGATTAACTTTTTCCTCAAAAAATGTTATGGTCAAGAAATACAAAATTAATTTTAGAGACTTCATAAAATGCTTTACCTTCGTTTTGAAAAATGCAACTGTCACATTCATGAAATATATTAAAACTGTGGTTATATTATGAGTCAGTTACAGCCATAATGAAAAAATACTTTATTGGGTCTTAAAAATTATATAATATTTTGAAAATATTAAAAAACACAAATAAATTTATATGAATTCTTTACATTAGTAAACCACAATATATAACATTTAGGCCAGTCATTAATAAAAGTGTGAAGTTAGGCTATTAGCTTCAAAACAGCCCTGAAGAAGGTTGAAATACAGGCTTTTTAAATTTTAAATAAAGGATGAGGTATCAAAACTAAAAAAATGCAAAAACAGGAATGCAGGAGATTTATAGAATGGCTTGTATAATACTGTACAATGGTATTCTAGCTGATACCATCACTGCAGTTAAAATTATCCTGATGCACATGAACAGTACCTGCCAGACAATTAATAAAACCTCATGACCTGACAGCCATTGCAACAATGCCTGAAGACATAGTTCATACATACAAGTTAATAACGTTCATATTTTGCATTTATGCTTCTGCATATTTTTGGTGATGAGTGTGATTTGAGAGTTAAGGAAGAGGATTACAATCCAGGTAGAAGAATGTAGTGCTGAAATTAGTACTTTTTTGATTATTTTATTCATAACAAAATAATGTTGCATAAAAAAAATCTGTGGCAGGGATTTTCTAAATTATATGCATTGGAGATGAAGTTACATGTCACTGAAATGCTCATAATGCTGATTTTGTGCATGTGCATGCATGTTTATAATGAAAAAGAAGAAAGATAGAAACATTACGAATGACACAGGTGGTTGAAGGTAATCAAAACATAAAGCTGGATGGATAGATGTTTGTTATTTAGGATATTTTCAAACCTTCATAAATAAATACAGCACAATCCATCATGTTCTAGAAGGCCATGGTGAGTCATTGTTCATGTCCTAACTACTTCATATATGTAGCATAGGTTGTTAGCTTCCTTCATACTATTAAATGACTTAAAATTTTAGTAAAAGAGAAAGATATGCCCCATCATTCAGCATATAAAAGTTGCTATGAATGATATGCAAAACAAAACAAAACAGAGCAGCAGGGGAATATGTCTTACCTGAAAGATGCAGAGTACTGCTACTGCTGCATCAGGCTGCAGGAGGTTATGGGATAGCAGTGGTGGTGAGATGTGATGGAGGATCATGAGAAGCAACAGACAGCAACATGGTCTTGAATGTTTCACAGCCACTGTTTTCAGTAACCCGCCTGGGGTTGTAAAATAGCATACAGCAATCATAGTAAGTGAACTACACTAATGTCCTTGTAAAGAAAAAAAATCCCTGAAAAGGCATTTATTAATGTTTAGCAAGGGTTCTTATTACCTGATCGAATGTTTAGGTTAGCAAATGCCTAAACGTCAGTCTCGTAATAGCGAAAGCAAAAAAAACGTGAATGGCTGATTTAACGCAGGGAAAGAATTCCCTTGGCCTTTATGTGGATTTTGCCCCTTTCCCCACTGTAGAGTGATCTTGGAGTTGGTATATTTAGTTAGGGGGTGTGTGGAAGGCATAGCCCCACAAATTGGGGGATGTGGTGAGCAAAGTCCCCCCCCCCCACTTCATTTTGGTTTAATTTTTTTTTTTTTTTTGCGGCTGAGGGAATTCATTCCCTGCGTTAAATTGGCCATTCGCTGTTTTAATTTTTCAGTATTACCAGGTCGACGTTTAGGTATTCGCTAACCTAAATGTTCAATCAGGTAATATAGATGCATTTAACAACATGTTCTGTTTCATGTGGTAGTGAGAAGTAATAACAAAGTATAAGCAAAAGCAATATTCTATTTTATTTTACATGTGTCATTTGATATATTCTTTTATGGAGAAGCACTATGGAACAATTTAGTCATGCTTTTTTGACAAGTGCTATTCTTTGGTACCAGATAGTAAATGTGTATAACTAAAATGCAAAGAACAGGAATTTCTCACTTTATGTGTCTACAGAGATAATTTGCTTCACTGCTTACCAGAACATTACCACAGAGAAAATGGTCTTGATTCTTTCACATTTGCTATTCTCAGACACCTGATAGTGACAACTTATAGCAAATATAAATAAGAGGAATATTTCACTTTATTTTGCATTTCTGCAAATGTCATTTGGTAGAGACAGCAACATGATCTTTGTTCTCTGAAATACTCTATTCTGTAATATATGATAGGG
Organism: Protopterus annectens; assembly: GCF_019279795.1. Taxonomy (NCBI): domain Eukaryota; kingdom Metazoa; phylum Chordata; order Ceratodontiformes; family Protopteridae; genus Protopterus; species Protopterus annectens. The sequence continues at coordinate 380,804,749 of NC_056733.1, forward strand.
ACAGTAGACTGTTAAACATAAGTATGAAGATTATTTCAACTTGTTTCACATTTGCAGATGGGATTTGAGGAACTGCTAAAAGCAGCATGCAACAGCACTGATGCTATCACAAATGCTAGTGCTTGATATGCCAGTGACAAAATATAGTCAAATAAAAGCATACTGAATATTCCTATTTGCTTCATGCACCTGAAGACATTATTTGGTGCATTATTTTGATGTAACATACACCATGGTTTTGTTTCTTTGATAAGTGCTATTCTGTGACATCTGATGTGAGCACACAACTCCACAAATGATACTTTTCAGAGAAAACAATGTGATCTTGAATGTTTTATAAATATTATTCTGTGATACCTAGACTGGGGGGGAATTAAAACACAAATGTACTTGTCATTAGTTCCACAGAACTAATGCACATGAAAAATGATGGGAAGCAGCATTTATCATCCTAATTACTTGATATGAACTATTCTGTGATACCCAGTAATGAAATACAGTAGTCAAATATCAAATTTATGCAAACACACACACACACACACACACACACACACACACACACACACACACACACACACACACACACTTATTTATTTATTAATTGCATTTGCTAACCGAGAAAGTCCACTGGGCCTAGAAGTGCCCATTTTCAGTGGAGGCCCAGGGAGAAAAGCTCCTCATTAATTGTATACAAAAATAAAAGATAATAAAATGCATAGGTCAGTTTTGAACAGTACTAAATATTTCAGTAGTTACATCCAAAATGGTCACTACATACAGTTCAATTAAGTTTTGAACAGTAATAACATTTCAATAGATACATTAGATGATCACCAAATACATGCAAATGCTCACTAAATACATGCAAGTGTGAAATTGTTGAATACATAGAATGAAGTGTTTAGAGCAGGACTTACACATGCAAAGAAGTAATTGCACAAACGGTAGTAATGTCTTGCAGTCAAATACTATTATGGAAATAATTATACTATGTATTATGACAGGGGTCAGGTTTTGAGGTTGCCAGTAGGAGAGCAGGTGCATATCCCATGTGAAGATAGATGAAGTCTAAGGGATTTTTTAAAAGCTAAGGGGTTAAAGATGACCCTGAGTGAAGGAGGAAGACTGTTCCATTGCTTGGAGACAGTTAAAGAATACAGCATTTGTCTAGCAGCTACCTTAGGTTTGTCAATGTATAGAAGCATTTTGTTTTCTGATCTAAGGTGACGATTGGGCTGGCACATAGTCAGGATATGGGAGAGGGATGGGCAGGCTGCTGGGTAGTAGATACAGTTTGTGGGAAGTAGTCAGTTGTAAGCATGTGAGGTGATGGGGGAATTCAAGCCAGTTTAGTTGATATAGAGCAGAACAATGGTGGGTGTAGAATTTAGCATTTGAAGCAATTTTTTCAACTTTGTTGTAGCATGAGTTGAGTTTAGTTTTCAGAGAGGACTGAATATTGGTGAGGGTGGGGGCACCATATATTAGAGGTGGAAGCAGAAATGATGAGGCAAGAACCCTTTTAGCAGAAAGGCTGAGAAAGCTGTTGTGTCCATAGAGGGCTCCTACTTTTTGGTGTTTTTTTATGTTGTTATAGATATGAAGGTCGAAGGTTAAGTTATCGTTGGTGGTGACACCAAGCAATTTAGTACTAGGAACGACTTCAATAATAGTATTATTTTGGAAATGAATAGGGAGTTCATACTTAATGACTGGGCTGGATTTTTTGGGGGTGAATATTAACAGTTTGGTTTTATTGGGATTAATGGCGAGATGGTTCTGTGACATCCAGGTTTCAGTTAAGGTAAAGACGTTTTGGGTTAGTTGCTGTATTACAGAGGCAGATTTAAAAGAGCAGATAATAGTGGAATCATCTGTGTATTGGATAATGGTAGAATGGGTCAGAGTAGTATGGAAGTCATTGATGAATATACTGAATAGAAGGGGACCCAATATAGAGCCCTGGGGTACACCTGTAATAGTATTAGTGAAAGGGGAATAGGAGAAGGAGGAGGAGTGCTGCCAAATAGTAGATTGTTGCCTATTGCTGAGATAGCTATGAAACCAGTGTTGGGTGGGGGGAGATAGGCCAAGGTTAGAGAGTTTAGTAAGCAGAAGAGAGTGGGAGATGGTGTCAAATGCTTTTGATAGATCAAGAAAGAGTGCAGAAACTATAGAACAAGCATCCCAAGCTTGGTTTACTGTATCTTGGAAGGAAATCAGGGTGGTATTGGTGCTGTGTCCTGGCCTAAAGCCATATGTATTTATATATATATATATCTATATATATATATATATATATATATATATATATATATATATATATATGCATATGCACACATTATATATATATATATATATATATATATATATATATATATATATATATATATATATATACATATACATGCATACACATATACATTTGGTGCATTGTTTCATGGAAAACAATATAAAGAAAAATTCACTGATTCTTTGACAGGTATCAGTCTGTGAAGCTGGACACTGACATATTACAGTAAAAGTTAAGCAAGTTGAATGATTCAGTTTATTTTTCATGTTTCTAGATATGGTTTGCTACACTGTGTAGACACAACGTACAACAATATGGTACCATGTGTTTGAATGATATTTATTATATCCAAGAGAAGCAAATTATAGCCAAATATAAAAGGATATATTTTACTTTAAATACTTGCAGATACCATTTGTTTTACTATTTAAAAGCAACATATGTCAACATGTTTTGATTCAATGATAAGCGCTATTGATTGGGGAAGAAAATACATCATGCAGAGCAGAGTTTCTGACATTTGATCCATACTATTATACTTGTTAAAAATTATTGTGGAGAAGCAATAGAGATATATGGTCTTGACTGATAAGGCAGCTCTGTAATACCTCCCCAAGTTACAGTAAAATATACTCAAGGGGAATATTTCACTTTGTTTTAAATGCCTGCAAATATTTGATGCACTCCTTAATGGAAAAATCAACGCACAGGAACATGTGGCATGAGCTATAAAATAAATAAAACTCTTCCACTTGAATGAAATTTAATTAATCCAGTATTAAGATGTTGTATTATTTCAGTCATGCACAAATCCATTTAACATCTGAGGGCTAAAGTAATTCTAAGACACCAAACAAGCAACATACAGCAACATGGATTTCAACATATTTAAATCCATCATGCTCAAATCTGTTTGACATCTGATGGTTGTATTATTCCACTGACATCTGAAGGCTGTATTAGTCCACCGCTTTAAGGAAATGAATCTGCACTAGGAAGATTGTACAGTAGAATAGAAATATGGAGGTAGTTAATAAAATTAATGTGAACTACAGATGTTTTAGCTGTTTGGTTGAATCAATACTTAATGGAATGGAAATAAAGTGGAGCTGAAACATTTTCTTTGCTCTTTATCATCACAGAGAGGCACATAGCATTTTAAAATTATCTAAAAAAGCAAAATATGACACTGAATTGTTTAACTGAAAACTGTACTGTAGGTAATATAAAAAGTAATAGGTGGTTAGAAAATGATTTTACTCATATAAACAAGTGGACGATGTTTTATTTTACATGATTATGAACATCATTTGGCATGCTCAGTAATAAGGAAACAACATGCAGCAATGTAGTCTTCATTTTTTGGCAGTGATAATTCTGACTGGGCTAAGCTGAATTAATACAGCATTCAGATCTTGAACTAATCCAGGCATGCCAAGGTCAACTTTCCATCTAAAGACTGTAGCTTTTCTGTCCTCAGTACACTATAGTGTTGAAAGGAAAGGTATAATATGCTTGATGGAATTAATACCACTAACAGATGCTGTTTTGTGATTTATACAAATATTACAGATGGGGAAAGAGTTTACTGAGTGGAGAAGAAACATCTTTCTTTGCCATTTATAATCAGCATTTTGTGAACTGATAATGGGGGAACACTTATGATGGCCTTCATTTCTTTGAGAAAGACCATTGTGTCTCTGCACAACTGAAGTAATATAACCTTCAGATGCTGTAGTAATTAATTTACACCCAGTCTTTTCATCTGAAGACTGTCTTAACTCATCATCATCATCATCGTCATCATCCTCATCATCCCCCTTTTTCTACATTGGGTCAGGTTATCATGTTAACTGTCACCATCTCTCTCGATTCAATGCCACTCTTCTGTCACACAATCCATATACCTCTTTGCTGGATGTCCTTGTTTCTTCTTACCTTCTTCCCATCTGTCCGAAATCCTCTTCACCAGATTGTCTTCTGCTTTTCTGCACATGTCCAATTCTCTTTGACCTTTTCTGTAATTGGAGCTACTTTGGCTTCTCCTCTTATGTCCTTATTTCTTCATTTTTCCCACAGTGTGGATCCTACCACCCTTCTCAGGCACATCATTTCCATCACCTCTAGCTTCCTCATCTGCTCTGCCTTTACTGCCCAAGTTTCTTTACCATACAGTAATACTGGTCACACCACTGTCTTGTACATCTTACTTTTCAGCTTCTTTGGCATTCTTCTGTCATAGACTACACCTGAGACCCTATGCCATTTGGCTGTGGCCCCTCTGATTCTAGCTTTGACTTCTTCCTTCAGAATTCCCTTCTTCTCAACCACCCCTCCCAGATACTTGAAGCTATTAACCTGTTCCACAACCTTCCTTTCTATCTCAATTCACAGCTTCTTCTGATTTCCCCAATTTGCTCCCATTACCACTGACATATCTATGCTTAGTTTCATCATGCACCTTCTGTTTTGCATTCCATTCCTCTATCCTTTGCTGAAGTTCTTGATCAAAGTACTCCTGTAATGCCACATCATCTGTATACAGCAACTTTGTTGATCTGTCCCCTCCAACCTGTTTACTAATGTAGTCCATCACCAGTATGAACAGTAGTGGGCTCAGAGCTAAACCCTGGTACATGTCCACTCCCACTGGGAACCCCTCTGTGTGACTGAACAATGCTCGTACCTGAGTCATTGGATCCTTGTACATATGTTTCTGGGACTTTGAACCACTGCAGTACAACCCAAATCAGCTTTCTTAGGACCTTACCATATTCTTTCTCTTTTTCAAATGTCCATTTGGACTCCTTCCTCATCTCTAGCTTCTTCTGAACTATCTGTCTCACTGCAAACGTCAGGTCAGTTCTGCTGCATCTTGATCTGACTCAGAAGTGCTCATCTTCCATCTTCCATTCTACTCTGTGTATCTATTTATCAATCACTCTCTCCAGAACTTTCATGCAATGTGACAAGAGTTTGATGCCTCTGCACTGCCCACAGTTGTGGATGTCCCATTTGTTCTTGTACACTGGCACAAACATGCTTATTCTCCCATCATCTGGGATATACTCTCTCCACACTGCTATTTCTCCCCTATCTCACCCAGCATTTTTATAAATAAAAATGCTGTGACCTCAGCTTTCCCTGACTTTGATTTACTTAGTGCTCTTCTTACTTTTTCTAGGGTGGGCTCCTCCTCATATTCTTCACTGTTAGAAATGCTCCTTCCATCTGATGTCCTGTGGATTGGTGCGCTTTGCCTTACAACCTGATATAGTTTCTTTTTTTCCAGGAGCTGGTATATTGCAACTCCTTTCTTAGCCTTCCTAGGCTGGTCAATCTTTTTTATCTCCCAGTTTTTCTGCACTCATTCTTTTGATGACTTCCTGGACTTCTGCATCCACCGTTTTTTTCCTTATGCACCTTATTTTGACATATCAGTCATCCTCAAGTATGCTGTTTTGTGACACTGCCATTCTTCTTCAGCTTATTTCCTCCCCTTCTTGAGGTGCTATACTACAGCCCTGAATGGTTGTTCTTTCTCCAAACAACTCTGTTGACCTCAGAACCTTCTTGCAGTTGTTTGTGCAGTTGATTGTGGTGGGCCAGCTGAGTCTCCATGTGAGACTGTCTGAGCCATTTGGCCGACAGAAGTCTAAAATGACCTGTCCTTCTTCTGTATAATCTTTCCTCACTATTACAGCACGTTTGTTAATAACTCTGACAATGCCCCTCACTGCCTTCTGAAGCCTCTCACACCACCTCCCGAGGAGTAAATTTTGAATCCCAAGCCAAATGGATTCACTACACAGCCTTTCCACCTTGCTGTGTCAGTGAACCTCCTTGATGCATCACTTATGACCGAATCACTTAGAGAAGCATTTTGCACCATCAAGTGGCAGTCTGTGATCCATGTTCTCCTATCTTGAGAATATGCGCACCGCCCTCTTCCCTGGCACAATGTATAGTCTATGCTGCTGCCCACAGATCCTTTCATTGGTGAGTTTGAGATTGAAACACTCAGCATGTTTTTCAGAGGTGGAAGGAAACCCACAGAGACACAGGGAGAACATGCAAACTCCAAAAAGGTATTGGCCAGTGGTCAGGATCAAACCCTGTACATGGAAGACAAAGACCTTAACCATTATACCAGCTGGTCTCTCTTTTAATTAAACACTCATAATTAACCTATTCTGGTTTCAGTAGATCATACTGTTGAACAGAAGGCTACATTGCTCATGATAGATGTTATTCTGAGCATGTTAAAATTAATACAGTAAGGGGACAGAAACCCAATTTTACCAAATGCAGCTATGAGATTTATTTTTGCACTTATGATTAAGGGGGAGCAACAAACATTATTGTATCAGAAGGAATGAAAACGATGCCTGAAGAAAGTAAACCACTGGGGCGCAACCAATAAAAATATACAAGCAAAATCACCTCCAAGTAGTCCACAGCAGATGAGTAAAATAACAGAATATAATACAGATAAGCGCTTTCATGGTAAGCTTCATCAAATCTAAAATGCATTTCAAAATTCATTATTAAAAAACACAAGAGCAATTACAAATAGCCAATTAAGTCAAAGTGCATCTAGTAGCATCAACTACCATTGTAACTTTACAAGTCAATCTTAAAGCTACAAACAGTGTATGTAACAGTATAAAAATGTTAGAATGTAAACGCATTCTAAAAAGAAAATAAAAATAAAAACATATATCAATGATATAACATATAATTTCTACAACCCTGAACCTAAAGACATGAGTTTCATAAGTGTCCAAGACATGCTTCGAAAGTGCATTAATAGCAGAATCAATCCTGATCTGGTATAAATACTCACGAATCCTATTCCTACATTTCCTGTTAGTCTTGCCCTCATGATATGTCCTAATCCTAGAGGCGGGGATATTAAGACTTATACTGAGAGTCAAGAAGCAAAGTGGATCATAAAACTTAGGGCAGATCAATATCCTGGACTTAATGATAAAATACCCATTAAACCGTTTCTGAAGTCTAGAGGACTTAGATAGGGAATGTGTTACATTTTGATTTTTTTTTTTTTTATTTATTTTTCATATCACAGGATTTTTTAATGTTTATAAATATGCATATATGTTTGTTGATAGGTCTATTATATTATTTTTATACTATTATATGTTATATGGTGTATACGTATGTATGTATTTTATAACAAATAATGCTGAGCAGAGATTTGTTGTTTGCTTGCTTTACAAGGATTTTATATACATATGTAGTTTATGTGCTCTGGTTCTGGTGCTTTAAAAGTACATTGATTTATGCTTCCCACCAGTATTACTATTTAAACTCTTTGAATTTTGAGGATGGATATGGTCTGACATAGCCCCTCTGGGTGAAAGCGCTTACCTCTGTCATTGGAATAAACTGATTTTTTATCATATATTGGATGTGTTTTGTGTGTAGCAGCTTTGCATCACTCCAGCATCTACTTTTTCTGTTTACATTTACATTTGATGAGCATTATTATCTACAGACCTCTGGCGTAGCTATGGGCACTTCGTGTGCCAATAGCTACGCCAATTTGGTCATAGTGGCCTGGGAAGTAGAGGCCATGTACAAACTGGGTTTACACATGAGATATGTGTTATTTTATTGTCATTTTGTCGATGACCTCTTCCTGTATTGGAGGGGCACCATTACTGAATTACAACAATATGTCTCTGAGTTGAATTCAAGCACCACATTCCTTAGGTTTTCTTATGAATTCTCCAACACATTCATTAACTTTTTGGACATTAGATTGCATATGAATGAAGATGGTACTTTTTATACTCAATTATATAGGAAAGACTGTTACAGGCCTTCCTATGTACATCGAGAGAGTATGCACCCATGACATATATTTAGAAACACGTTAAAAGGTCAAGGTTTGCCCACTAGCTGCTTACACAATAGGAATGAAGACTTTGAGAGAGGGCTTCTAAAAATGAAGACTGATTTTATTTCCAGAGGTTACAATGTGAAAGAGATTGATAATATCCATGGCAGTGTTAAACTTTGTAGGACAACTACTGGGAAACCATATTTTCCTTCACCTGTAATGGGCAGTGAAATGTTATCACGCAATAACAGGGATGTCAATAGGAATACTATCTTTTTTGGGCTAACTTACTCCAGTGATGATAAAAAGATTAGAGACATTATTTACAAGCATTGGTCATTATTACGTACAGATCAGGATATACGTAGACTTGTTGGTGACAAACCATCCTTTGGATATAAGACCAAAAAGTCACTGAAACATAAGTTATGTTATCCTAAATCAACCAACCAATTAAACAGGACCACATCTGATTATGGGATGAGGATATTTCACAGTTGTTCTTATTGTTAGTGCATGAGTCTGGATTCTTCATACACCCTAGCAATAATAGGAAGTTTTCGCATTTACCATCAGCTGATTGTAACTCAAAGGATCTATTATATTTAGCATTGTGCAATGGATGCTGCTCATTTTAAGTAGGCAAGATGAACAGATGCCTATGAGAGTGCATCCGTCATCATCTTTATTGTGCACATAGGGGTATAAGCTATAGTGCAATAGCAAAACATATGATTTACACTGACATGGAACACACCTTTATATTCTTGGTATTGGAGTTGATTCATGAGAATATTAATAAGGGAGATCTTACAAATAGAACATACCAGGCAGAACTCAGGTAGATTCTTTTATTAAGAGCACCCTGTTATCCTGGGTTAAATGATAGTATATCTATACAACCCACTCTAAGAGCAAGACCCCCAAAAAAGAAATGAACAAAATATATACTGCGTTTTTATTTTTATTTTCTTTTTAGAATGCGTTTACATTCTAACATTTGTATACTGTTACATACACTGTTTGTAGCTTTAAGATTGACTTGTAAAGTTACCATGGTAGTTGATGCTAATAGATGCACTTTGACTTGATTGGCTATTAGTAATTGCTCTTGTGTTTTTTAATAATTAATTTTGAAATGCATTTTAGATCTGATGAAGCTTACCGCAAAAGCGCTTATCTGTATTATATTCTGTTATTAAACTTTGTGTTTTCACTCATCTGCTGTGGACTACTTGAAACATCATTGTATAATGATCATGGAAAATTAATATTTACAGCTGTAATGCTGGATATAAAAAAGGCAGGACAGAGCTTTTAATGAGGAAAAACAGAATGGTAAGCTTTGTTTTAGCTTAATGCTTCATGGCACACTTAAGTCACTGACAAGCATGTCTAGCTAGAAACTTTGACTACCTAACCCTGCTTCTGAGAATAAATCCAAATAAAAGATGACCCAAGATTGTGTTTTGCATAGTCTTGGGATACCTTCTTTACAGCTAAAGGTAACTTATTTACAACTAAAGGAGCTAAACCTTAACTTAAGAGTCTCGGCTGTGTTAGTAAGCCAGTTTTGCTATCCAGTGAATAATATAAGGATTAGCAGTGGGACCGGTAATTTTTCCATGATACCTACATAGGGAATATTGTCAATGACCACTGCATGGTCAGGTTAAGCAGTTTCAATAGTCTAGCCCTCATCCAATGCTTTTGTGACCTGGGCAAAGGAGTCAGCTTGGTTGAGTTAGCAAATATGTTCAGCCTTTAACAAATCCACATTGAATTGGATCAAGGATTTGGACGTTATCCGTGTCACTATTAATTAATTCTTGTAAGTTCTCATACATTGATTATACTGTGCTTAGACCTGAAGGCTGTCGAGAAACACTGTTTCGTTGAAAGTTGTGTTGTATACCTTATTACTCATCTGGGCATCCAGCCTTAGTTTAAACAAATCCATAGTGTCAGAGACTCTAATCTCACAAGGAATTTAATTCCAGAGTCTGATTATTGTTTGAGTGATACATTTTTTCTAATATTTGTTCTATTTTTTAGTAATATAAAAGTTTATGTTATGTTATGTTATTTATTTATTTATTTATCATTTGTTGACCAGGAAGGTCCAGCTAGGACAGAGACTATTTTCAGCAGAGGCCTGGGGAGAAATGCTCCAGACGCATGTCTTTGGAATGTGGGAGGAAAATGGAGCACCTAGATGAAACTCACAGGAATGCAGGGAGGACATGCAGTCTCTATGCTCTTGTGATCTCTATGGTTGGTAATAGGATTCAAACAAAATCTGCCTGTAATAAACCATTGTTATGAACTCTGTAAGATAGAAGAATTGTGTGTTAAAATATTGGTAATGCAGGGAAAATAGTTTCAAATTCTTGCATCGATCAGAATATCTATGCATTTTTATGAAAAAGTGTTAAACTGTGACCGTTCCTTAAGGAAATAGAGTTATGTAAGAGTTCTAAATGATGAAGATTTTTTTTTTCTTAGGCTATTGGCATGATTGTCAAAGGAAAATTCAAATGTTAATTTACATCTTGTAATATACAGGCAGTCAGTTTAAGTAGATATTTTATGGCAGGATACTTAAAATATAGTATCTGGCATTTATTTGTACCAAAATTTAAGCTTGTTATTATTGTCCATACTGTGAACTCTTCCAGAAATGTGTTAATACTTAAATCCCTCTTTTTAGTATTAGCAATGAAGGCTATCTTGCAGTCATCTGCATATTTAGCAAGCAAATACTCTTTTTATTTGAAGTACTGGTGCTGGTATTTTCTTGCATACGTTTGTTGACTTACAGACAGCCACTCTTCACCGTTTGATTAGGTGGATCATGGTAAGCTGCATGCATGCATAGATCAGAGCCATTTTATTCCAACATACCACAGTTGCATTCAGTGTAGTGCCACTATTCACTGATTTCACTTGCATACTTATGCAGAGTATGCCTATGAATACCACCTAAAAAATGAGCCACACAAAACTAAATATGGTTGTGGCAACCACAGTAGGTAAATAAAATCCTATGCAGATTGATGAAAGCAAATGAGTGTGTGTGTGTGTGTGTGTGTGTGTGTGTGTGTGTGTGTGTGTGTGTGTGTGTGTGTGTGTGTGTGTGTGTGTGTGTGTGTGAATGTGCAGTACAAGATAGATTTTAAAGTATAAGTATGACAAGGTGGGACAGGAGGGCATATTACAGTTTTTGTTGGGGTAGTTCACATTGTTCTAAAATATATATTAGAGGAACAGGGGGAAGGAGATGGGGGAAGAAAGGGTTGGGATGGCATTTAGTCATGATATAAGGGTTAAGACAAAAATAAAACACTTAACAAAACAGATCGACTGGGGTTGATGACCACACAATAGGGAGGTTTACAAAGTGTGTGTGGATAGGAGAAATATAAAGAGGAAGGACAAACTAGTGATGGGTGAGGATGTGGGACAAAACACAAGGGGTAGTTAAGAAACAATGGGATAGGTAAACAGATCATTGGGGATAGGAAGGGCATACAGGAACAAGTGCATGCCTAAATTGGCCCTGAGATAGGCACCTGACCAGTGCCTGGGGTGTGAGGGGTGGGCACTCTCAGATATTGTTGGGAGCTAGTCCCTGGTGGTTTGCTGTGGACCCTACTGGTTCAGTGATTCTTGAACTCACTGCAGAAGAGACTGACATCGGCACCATTATTTTTCCAGTACCCTCTCTACTGCAGCCTCTTTTGCTGCCTGCAGCTAAGGCTGCTCAGGCAGTGGTGCATATCCTGGGTTACCTGCTGGAGATAAGCCTCAACTTCTCCCAGATGAAGCAATCTTGGATTGTATAGTATATACGTTTATAGGTTCATAGGTGTGTGCTGTGCTAACAACTACAATTCATCTAAAATCTCTGACATGTTCTGGTACCCATGAAAAGTGCGAGCAAGGGCTTGGGAGATGAAACATTTACAGGCAAGGCCTGGGAGATGAGCCAGTTACAGGCTGCTTGTGTCCATTAGAGACATAGGTGCCAAACCAGGGATGACTTTACTGTTGTCCATCCAATTGTCCAAGTTACACTTGGATTGGGCTAGTCTGCTTTGCATAGATAGGGAGCCTATTCTAAAGAAGGAGTAGTCTCTGGGATACATACCTGTCTGTCCAGCAGGCCCTGCTTATCTCACAGGCCAGGTTTAAGTCTTTAGAATGGGTAATTCTAGTGTTGTTTGTTTTGCAAATGTGCAAGAGGAATATCAGGGTTGGGTCTGACAATGCTTTCTATGACAGGCATAGATCTCCCCTCAACAGCCTATAGGAGACAGAATACAGGGATAGGGCATTGCTGCAGTCTGCATAGGACATGTTACTTACTCACAGTATTCTTTTAGTGAGGAATGTCTGTGGATGTTCCAGTTGTTGGATATGCCTGGTTATGTACATACCTAATGGGGCATTGTACTCAATGATAAGTCTGATGAATGCTGAATACAATAGAACAATGACCTCTTTGAACCTAGATGCCATACCTGTGTTTATAAGTTGTACAGTATAGAATTAATTCCTCACTACTGTAGACACATGATTGTCAAAGGCTAGATTATTGTTTATGTGAGTCCCTGAGTCTCTGGATATTGTATTGACTCTTAAGGGGTGTGTTGCCAATATGATAGTTACTAGGGTTGGATGACTTCATGAAGGATAGCATTATGCATGTCTTGGCATTTAGTTTTAGTCCATGACTCTGACACAAATTATTTGTCTGTGTCAGCCCTGGAGAACATTAGTATCTGTGTGGGATTCTATGACTGCTCCTAATTTGAAATCATCTGCATATTTGGTCAGTCAGAGGCCTTTAACACTAGCCTTGACTTCAGAGAAGTAAATGCCAAAAATGAGCTGTCACAGAACAGGTGCCTGAGGGACTGCACTTGTGACTGACCTCTTTGTAGTGATGGACTCTATAATTCTAATTCCTGGGTCCTGTCTGTGAGGCAGCTGGCTATTCACTGGGTGACATAAGTGTTTATACCTAACCTTTTCAGTTTATCAACAATGCTTGAGTGGGATACTGTGCCAAATGCCTTCACCAGGTCAAAGTGTGCAGTGTGAACTGTTTTGTCCTTGTGCATTACTTTCCTGACCTTCTCAAAGATGTCCACCAGATGCAGTAAGCATGACCTGCCCTTCATGAAACCAAATTCGATTGCATCCAGTGTTTGGAGGTTTCCTATGCCATTATTGATAATTTCTATGATAATTCTTTCCATGGCTTTGCATATGAGACTAGTAAATTATGGGTCTGTTGTTTCCAGGGTTTGTAGATGGACCATCAATGGATTCTGGAAAATACAGACCCATTAGACTGACTAGTCCTTTTGCAAATCCATAGAAAGAATTATCATGGAATTTATCAACAAGGATATCGGAGAATTCTGGACACTGTATTCATCACAGTTTGGTTTTGTCAAAGGAAGTTCATGCTTACGGAATCTGGTGGACATCTTTGAAAAGGTCATTAAGGCAATGGATGAGAGGAAAATGGTAAATACTTCCTGCCTAGATCTGGCTAAAGCACTTGATAAGATACCTCACTCAGGCATTGTCAACAAACTTACGGAACTAGGAATAAACCCCTTTATAACACACTGGATAGCTCGCTCAGTGTTAGGAACCAGGAGATTAGAATCAGTGAGGCTACCTCCAGAAAGATGCCAGTCACCAGTGAAGTCCTCTATGGCTCTGTGCTAAGCCCTCTTCTCTTTGGCATCTACTTCTCGGATGTCAAAGCCAATGTGAAAGGCCTCTGGATAACCAAGTTCACAGATGATTGCAAAGTGGGAGTAGTCATTGAATCCCCCCAAGACAAGAACATCGTACAGGTAGGTCTAACAAAGACAAACGCTTGGTACCAAAGCCATAAGCTTGGTCATAATCTTAAAATTTAATACCAAGAATAGCATTATCCTACCTTTTGGGAAGTCGACCACCCTGGGTAACCACATCATCTATAAAACACCTCTAAAAGTTGATTCAATAGTCACGGATCTGGGGGATCATGTAGATAGTAACTTAGCCTTTGGCCAAAGTGTGCCAAAGTAGTAAGAACATCCTTATGTTGCGTAACTTATAAGCAAGGGCTTGGCATCTAGTTCCAGAGAGGCCATCATACTGCTGCACTTGGTCCTTATCTGACCCATCACAGAGTATAATGGTCCTTTTGGTATGTACCTGACCAGACATATGCAGCAAATAGAATATCCATAAAGGTTCCTGACAAAATGAATACAAGGAGTAAACAAAATGTTCTAAGCTGATCACCTCAAAGATCTGTTTCTTTCCTCAGCATCGTAAAGACTTCTGAGATTCAATCTTTCTGGGCATACAAGACATACCTGGACCCTGTTTTGATGAACCTTTTGCACATCTGCAAAACAAACAACATCAGAACTACTACATTAAAATACCTAAATTTTGCTTGCGACATAAATCGGGAATGTTGGAGATACAGATCATTTTTGAGAGAATTCCCATTCTCTGGAAGAAGCTCATCATCCATGTGAAGCAAAGTTCCTTCCTATCCCTATTTAATTGCAACTTGGATCAATGGCTGGGTATTGGGTAATCAGAAATTCACCTGCGGTGTGCTTGCCATGAGTCTGTCACTAATTCTCAGGACACCCTTCACTGCCTTCTGAAGCCTTTCCCTCACTAGAATTCACACACCATTTCTAGTCTGTCCTCCTGAGAAGTAGACTCTGGATTCCAAGCCAAGTGACTTTTAGCTGCACTCCCCTTCTGTCTTGTCTCTTGGATAGATAGGATGTCTATCCTTTATACCATCATGTCATCCACTTCCAAGCTCCATAATGTCAGTGAACCTACGTTGACTGTAGCAATTCTTAGTTCATGCTTGGAAGGTTGATTTTTTTTTTATGTCCAGCTTTCACTCAGCAGAGCCATCCTGGGTAACCCAAGCTGGCAACTGGACACTGGCCAGCCAGTAGCTTATTGTTCCAGGGTTGCTGGGCTTTATGGTGGGACCACACTGGCAAATAGGGACACATATACCTCTCCCATGTGTCCCTGGCATAGGTTGGAGTAGGCGGGGTTCACAATTGACTTACCATGCATTTGATGACATTAGTCAACAAGACCAAATCATCTAGAGCCATATTTTTTACATAGTCAAGTGGCCAGGCCTGCCAAGCCAAGCAGTCTGTGCTCTATGTTCTCCTGTTTTGAGGATACTGTGCACTGCAGTAGATGCCCAAAGGGGTTGGTCTATACAGCTCTTCCCCATACAGGGCACCATGTAGAGTCTATGCTGCAAACCACAGCTCCATTCTTTGGAGAGTTTGAGATGGAAGCACTCAGCATATTTTTCAAAGGTGGGAGGAACCTCACAGAAACACAGGGAGAACATTCAAACTCTAAACACACATTGGCTAGTGATCAGGATTGAACTTTGTACCTTGTGCATTGGCGGGAAAGACCTTAACCATCATGGCAACTATCATCAGCTAATTATCAAGCTTTTATGACATCACTAGTTTCCATTCCCATAGTGGCTACACAAGCCAACCATTAGGGAATGTTTGTATGACAAGGTCCAGATGTGAGCTGCATACCCTGCGTCCTACATCTTCTGACCTCTCCACCTCCTTGCAGTAGTAGCAGCAATGAAGCAGGACACCAGTAGAGTTTAAATAACTAAAAAGAAAGACCTTTTGCAGAACCCTGAAGAGGAAAAAACTCAATTTATCTATGGATAGTAGAGTATAAAAAGAGAACGAAAAAAGAAAACAAACAAACAAAAAAAACCCTTCTTTACTTACCTATGGAGATGGAAAAAAATTCTGCCCAAAACTGAACAGGACCATAAGAAGATCATAAATACAGTCCCAAAACATGCAAGGGTATGACCACATATATTACACCAACACAGCACATCTTCACATTCATGGTGAGGGTGCTTCGGCATGTAAGGTTACTTTACATGTGATCAAACATGCTCTGTAACACTATGCCAACTACAGGTCAGGCTCCTCCCAACTCTACTGGTGTGCCTAGCGATATTTGTCTGTGCCTGATGACTACTATGCAAATACATTTCTGTATGGTATGTGGAGGACTGTGTAATGCGCAGAGAAAGTTGATCATGCATTGAACAATATAGCCTACATTTTATAATGCATGCTCCAGAATTTATCTTTGCAACTTTACACTGTGAAATATAGTTCATCAAGGTCTATAGTTGTGGACTAGACTCCACTGTTTCACCTGTATTGCCATGTACCATGTAGATGATCTGGAAGGGGACTCCTTATGGCTGCCATCATCGGGTTGTTGTCATTGTCTTCACTGCTGTAGATTCCATGTGGTGCATGGTAGAGAACAGCAGAACTGATTGCATGTCCTGCTAGTGTTGATGACATTGGTAGGCTTGATCATGACAGAATCATATTGTGCAGTGCACAGCATGCAGTAAATTCTGTGATTGCAGTAGCTGAGTCATACTGAAGAGCCCTTCCCCAACTCTTCGAGGCAATGGAAATAGACTTTAAGCAAGCTGAACACTCGCTAGATGACAATACAAATCGATAGTAGGACAGTTTTATAACATTCCTCTGCATCTCCCTGTGGGCTATGCAGTGATGTCATAAGCCATGACAGAAGGTCATAGCCTGCATCACCTGAAAAACATAAGATGAGAGGGGAGCAAATGGAGATGGGGTGGTTAAGCATTACAACTTTCTCTCTCTCTTTTATGGAATTACCTAATGGGGTGTTTGGTGTCTTATGGAGCATTTCACTACTAAGTGCCCATGTGGTATCTATTCATCCGGGAAGTAGCAGTAGAGTGACCTTTTGCATTAAACAAGGGACTCATGCTTACTACCTGGAATCTGAGTCATCATGTTGGTTATACAGCTACATACATCACACTCTATCTAGGGCAGGCTGAGAGAGTCAGCTGCCCTGGTGCAAGTCGTTAGGGGCTGCAGGTGGTAGCTGCAGATGATCTATCATGAATGCAATACCAGCACTTTTTAAGACGCTGGGTAACATTGTGGCTTTGAAAACAAATATCAGTATTGAATTTATTGTTATCAGGTGTTTAACTGCAGGTAGTTTTTTTGCTGCAGTTTGAGTGGACAGAACACTTTACCTTTATTTATTTATTTATTTATTTATTTATTTATTTATTTATTTTTGGGTCTACAAGTTAGAGAATCCTTTTTTGGTCCTCAACTTTAAAGTTGTCTGGTGAATTACCCAGGGCATCAGACCATCAAATGACCTAGCCAAAGATCTGCACATACCTCCTAGCAGTTGATGGAATGATGTGCCGGATTGTAAAAAGCATGCATGATGGTAGCTGTCTCCGGTGATGTCTGTAGAAAATAGATAATGCTCATTCAGTGGACTAAAATAAATTCTAGGAAAACTGTTGCAGTGTCCTTGAGATCAAAGCCTGTGAGATATCCAATGTGACCCCAGTCTGTCTATGTAAAAACTCTTGGAAAGTATAGTGTGAACTAAACATGGCTCGAAATCCACAGATATAGTCAGGCCATGCATTCCTCCAGTTTCAGTTTGTGGGACATTCATGCTCACTGTAGCTTGTATGATGTCTCTGTGTATATGAAACTTGACAAAAACCTTGTTCTCTTGTAAATTGTTGTGTGTCATGCATTGCTGTTAATGCCTAACTCTACTAGTTTGAAGAACAGTAGGCTGCATAATATTGTGGTCCATGTCAAAAAGTGTCTCAGAAGTGGAAATCACAAGGCTAACTGCTATGCTGAGTACCTTCAGTAATTAGAGTGTGTGAAAACGGTGATGCTTTCCTTGTTATAACCTATGTGCACAACTCTTGTGTAGCATTCTGTAACTCTGAATCACAAAAGGAAGGAAAGGCACTCTATTAACATATTATCAGTACAATATTTACATACTTTCTCTCATTTACATGTCATTATGTACTCATTTACATATGACATTTCTTGCGACTTTTGGATGCTTGCACACGTGCAACACTGGACTCTGAATCTCATTATGTTTCTTCATGTTTGCAGCTTGTGTGAGTATATCTTGTGCAGATATTCAACTGTCTATGGATACCATCTTCTGTTTTTCTGATGATGTTAGTGGGAGTCACATCATACATCTTTGACTGGTATTGGCTGGAAAATATAATGTAATGCTTTATGTTACCAATGTGGCACTTGATATCTGGAATAGTCAGAAAACTGGCATACACTCTTAAAGTTAATTTATTTACTTTTTTCAAAGAAATACCTGAAGTTTAATTTTATTGAACAAGGCACACTTGTCATGGTTAATATTTATATATTTTAACATGCCTAATTGGTTAAATTTGTATTTTAGCTTAATACTGTCAATTATAGAAGCAATTTTTCTTTGGAGGCATAATTTTGGGAAAGGACTATACTTTAGATGTTGCCATGCAATTCACATATCCTGGCTAAGGCCCTGCTGATATCAATATTTAAAATCTTAGAACAATTTAAGGCATTTAAATGAAACAGTTGTGGATTAAACCCATATTAGAAAACAGCGCAGAGGGGTGCCATTTTTAAAAGCTGGCACATGATTTGTTAATGCCAGAGTATGTTGTCTGCTCCTATTGTGTGCAGTTTTAATGTGATGGGATGTTATATACAAATGATGGCGTGGTTGCAGTTCATGTACAAAACAAATTGGTGTCGCTGATTGAAATACCAACATGTTTAAATATAATTACTGAAAACACTTATATGACAAAGGAGTTTAAAAAACAGAATGACACTGATGGAAAGTAAATTGGTTACCTCTCCAATCGCCAATAATTGCCGAAAACTCTGGACATGACCCTCTTCCTTCAAGCTATGTATTTGCATTAAGACTGTAAATTATAAAGTAAGCATATAAATTTGAGAAGTGGCGGCTGGTGACTTCAAATTAAATGAGGGCTGCAGGAGACAGCTGAATGGGTGGGGCCAATGGGAAGGGCTGTGGCCAACTAGAAAGGGGTAGAGCTATGCTCAAAACCACAAGAACTGGAACTTTAATTAAATACATTGCCCTGGGTGCCAAACAGTCATTATGAGATTCCAATCAAGACAAAATGAAGTGTAGAAGAAAAAAATATTTCAATGCATTGGCTACATGGGAACTTACTTAATATCGAGATGGAAACAGGTTGTGAGGCATGAAAAAATAAATTACTTTTTAAATACATTATTGGAATGCCAGTCAAAATCAAGTATAAAAAAACAAGCAGCACTCAACTCGAACCACTACTCCTTGCACTGCAGTTCTAATTATAATTGATATTCAGCTTTATAAAATTACCAAGTAACATGCTGAAAGTAGCAATCTCTGTGATACCCCCACTTGTAAAAATGTTTCTTATCCAAAAAAGACCTGCTGCCTGACACAACTATCTACTTGTTTCATGGGGAAGACATGATCAATGTAAAAAATGAACAGCAAACAAGAAACAAGCTCAAGATAAATTGCTTAAAGGATTCCTGCACAAGTTATGGACCACACATGATAGATTGGCATTCTGTTTAGTTTACGGGTAAGCCTGCAAAGATGACTACAAGTCTCCAACAAAAGATGACTGCAAGTCTCCAATAAATGTAATGAGCTTCTGAAAATACTGTAATCCTGTCCTTTTATTACAAATACTGTCATATGCATTTCAATACCCAAGGCTTATACATTATCTAGTTATGTAAATATTCTCTGCATGGCAACAACGAAAAGGCTTTCAATGCTGGTAATTCTTTAACAGTATGCTTATTAAAGCTTACTTGCATCTTACAATCTCCGACAAGCTTACCTGATGGTCATTAAAGCATTGCTACTTAAACAGAGCAACAGGGCACTGTGACACCATGCATTTCCTGAATAATAAGAAGCATAAATCAACCAGAACATTCTGCAAAATCAAGGACAGATGAAAAGCCACAGTTGTACTTGTGGTCTACCTTGGATGGGGGAATACTCTGCACACTTACACTGCATAACTGCTCCTTGCCTTCCTTGGACACATCCAGAGCCACTACAATGGGGAGTGGGGTGCAACAAGTATGTCAAAATTTGAAATGTCTCTGGCTGGCAGTGATGGCCCTGACACTCATACCTCTCAACTTCAGGGCAAGAAATCTGGACAAAGCCATACATAGAACTAGAAGTGGGACACAGGCCCAAAAATAAGGACAACTTTTAAATATTGCTCTTATTAACTTAGATAATAGAACAGTAGTAGGTCTTGCATTAGTACAAATTTTCTGAAGGGTATGCTATCTGAAACTCAAATGTCTGTCATTATTTTCTAACTTTAATCTTTAATGACTTGCCACTAATTTGCCAGAAAACTACAATTTTATGAAAAACATACCAACAATGTGATGCAAAAATATAAAGTTGCCACACAATACAGATGGGAACCTGTCAAAAAAGGGACACCTTTTTAATATTAACACTGTTAACTTGAGCAGCTAACAAAATAAGAGCATCTACATGCATTTCTGAAATAAAAGTAATCTATAACTCTGATCATTACACTTATATATAATTGTAAACCCTCCACGTTTTCTTCCAAAATTGCCATTTTGAGGAGGGATTATTAGGGGCGAGCAACATTTTGAGCCAAAATTGGGGACAATTGAGAGGTTTGGATATTCCTAATTCTACAAAGTGATTTGCACATACCTCTCAACCTCTTAATGCAGGAAATCTGGACAAGGACAAATATATACTGGGGGAACATACAAACACTACTAAAAATTGCTCTTGTATAAACTTAAGACAGCTGATAGAATACCAAGTCTTGCATTAGCATGCATTTTTTTAAGGTTATGACGTCTGAAACTCAATGTCTGTCATTTAGTGACTTCATTCCTAAATGATTTGCTAGAAAACCACAAATTTTATGAGGAACAAACCAGAAATAAGAAGCAGATATCTATTCATTCTGCAAAAAATATGGACAACTGAGAGGTATAGTTCAACCAGGGCTGTCTGAGTTTGCTGCCCTTCCCCCCCTCACAAAATCATGGTCGAATGGAGCCTCCCCCCTGCAGCCATTCCAATGTCCCATTCCTTGGTTATTTCACCCCATTTGCCACAAACACTGCAATGTGCATACTGCTTTACTTCTGCGATGATATGGATTTAATTTGAAAGTTTTATTTTATATTTTACAGCATAAACCCTAATAGATATCTGTTAAACAAAGCAATGCAGTCTCACAATGAAAATAGACTTAGCATTAAAACTTCTCTGCCCTTGAAACTCACATGCATTCAAATAGCATTGAAACCCACATTCAAAGAAAATACATTTTGCCAGTGGCAGATAAAGATTAACTCTGGGCTGTTTTCAAAATCAAAGGCCCCTTGAACATGAAACATACACATGCTCTTTGATACACCTTCCTGACTGTATTACATTATATTCCTTGTACAATACAGTACAGTTGTTAGAGGGCATTTTAAATTTATTGTTTTGAACATTTTTCCAGTAAACAATGAAACAAAATGCATGCACCAATGACAAAACTGCCCAATTCAGAACATTTCCATCATAAAACGTCTACTCAACCTTCTATAGTCCACCAGTATCAGTACATATGCACAATCTCTGAAGTAGTAAAATCCACATTAAATAAATCTATAACTAATAAAGAGGTTGCTGCTAGCAAACAACTTTATATGTCATTGTTTCATCTACAAATAAAGTGCTTGTTGCCCTTGAAGAATAAATTGCCTATGTTGCATTAATTAAAAAAAATGATAAGCTAGTAATACCGCAATAGGGAATGGATAGCAAACTGATAACAGGTTCATAGTTACTAGGTATCTTTGCCAAAAAAGACTGCAGCTTCCACCCCCTTTACAACACAGTATAGTATCAGCAATACATCTACCTACTGTGGGAGTAGAACCCACAGACTTCTGCATCAAAAGCAAGTACACTCCCTGTTGTGCTATTAACAATGTAAGCAGAATTAGCATAAGCAGCATTAAACTTTTGTTCCCCTGCAGCTCAGCTCCTTGTAAAATTTACTCGACACTCAGCTGTATCCCTGAACTTTGCAGCACAAGAAATCTGGAAAAAGCCAAAATGCATTGGGGGGGGGGGCAAAAGGCTAAAAACCAGGGGCATATTTTAAACATTGCTTTTACAATGTTAGAAAGCTGCTAGAATAAAATGCTGTGTTACCATCATACATTTCACTGCCACGCCTTGAACCCAGGGGACCCTGTGCAAAACAGTCAGAGAAACATACCACTGTGCCAAATCAGCTGAAACAGAGGAAGACAAACTTAAATGGCCACTATGTAGTGAATTAATTTCTCACCATAGCTGTCAACCTCTTAGCAAAAAACACCTGAAAAAAGTCAATAATGTGGGAATACAGCTGACAAACATATTCAGTGAATTCAGTTCTCACCATAGCTCTCAACCTTAGCACAAAACACCTGGACGAGGCCAATAATGGGGAAATACAGTCCCAAAAATATGGGCAAATTTCAAATATCCATGTTATAAACTTAGACAATTGCTAGAATAAAAGGTTTTGTTTTACCATGTACTTTCTGAAGAATATGAAGTCTGAAATTCAAATGCCTGTTATTTTTAAACATTTGTTAACCAGGAAACTAGTCTGACTTGGAAAAAAACAAAGCCAATTTTCAGCAGAGCAGGGAGAAACACTCCAGACACATCTTTGTTAAGGGATGGGAGAACATGCAGACTCCACACAGAAGGCACCCCAGCCAAGAATAAAACCAGACAACCTGTAGCCATCAGGCAACAATGCTACCAGTGCACCACAAACATTTGTAAGGAAATATGAAGATACAGAAACCACAGATTTTATGAGGAACAGAACAAATATGAGGCAAACATCTGCAATCTTTTACAAATAGTGGTGGGTAGGGAATTCAGGTCCTTGCCACCTGCATCCAAGGTACAGGGTTCAAGCCTAAGTATTTCTACCCACCACTATGTGTTAACAAGGGTATTTCACACACACACCATTGCTCGACTTAATGCTTCCCTGCAAGAGCTTAGAATTCAACTTACCTCACTCCTGATTGGTCCTGCACTTGAATCCCTGCTCACCTCTCTCCTGATTGATCCTGTCTGCAGATCAAGCAGTCTGGAGCTCCTCTGTTCTGTGTGGTCGTCTACCACACAGATTGTGGGGCAGTCTGAATGTGTCTGTGCATGCACAGCAGTTCTGGTACTCATTAAAAAGAAAGAGTTTTTTAAAGTTTATGTTTTACGTTATTTATTTCTAGGTGGGAGGGCTGCAGTCCGATAGCACGAGCCGCCCCTGAATTTGAGGCATATTCTTCCAGAATGTCTGCTGCCCTACCCCCTTCATTTTTTTTTGTTTCAGTTCATGATTCAGAAAAAAATCCTTTTTCAGTATAAACCTGAATTTCAGGTTTAATGTTACTAACCTGCTTAAACATATGAACACAAATGCAGATAATGAATTGAGTGTTACATAAATAAACACAATTACCAGTAAAACAAAATATAACATCAAGTATTCATAATAAGAACAAAATGCCTATATAATAAATAAAAAAATACTGCACTAGGCAAAATATATGGTAATACTATAGCATCATTTATAGAAGTTTCAATCCCAGCTTCAGATATAGGATAAGCCATACAAATAGGTCTTCAAGCAAAGCTACAAACTGTTCACTGTGGTAGACTCCCTCAGCCACTTAAGTAGAATGTTGCAGAAGGGTGGCTTTTGATACACAAATTTGCAGAACTTGGTAGACTTTACACTGCTGGAACTGCCAGCCCTCCCTCGGTGTCTGGATGTAAGGGATGGAATAGTCACTATGTGAGGAGAGCTCACAGGAAAATAGGAAACTGAAGTCATACTGAGCTAGGCAAGCTAAACATAAAACCTTAAAATAATTCACTTATAAATAGGAAGCCAATGAACCTCACATCAAAACAGCACACTAAGATGGTAGCATGCTATCCCAGTGAGAAGGTACAACATGTAGGTTTGGATTAGCTGTAAGCAGTCAAATTGATATTCTGGAAGACCTGGGTTCAACACATTAAGGTAGTGAAATGCAGACTGAAGCAGGGCATGACCCACTATAGGAAAGCGTTCAACTATGGATCATTGAGTTATGTCTAGATAAAAGTACGACCAGACACATCCATTCAAAGCTTCTTGCATGTGAAAAAAAAATCTTCACAGCCTTATATATATATATATATATATATATATATATATATATATATATATATATATATATATATATATATATATATTATCTGTTTATCTATTTATATATATGTATATGTCTTTCCTGCATTTTGTCAAACATCTGTTAAGTTGACTAGTGCTAGCGGTGGTGTCCTCCTGCCCACCTTAGTAGTAGGTGCTAGATGTAATGCTGCCCCTTCCTCAACCCTAACTCTACATTTTATCTTAAAAAAAACACTTCCAGTAACAGTGCCCTATTCAAACTGATGTGAGGCTAGTGTTATGGAGAGTTTTAGTGTAAAGATTGGTAGAGGAAATAGTTTTCCTTTTTCGATATTTTGTGGGTCGATCTTTTGGGTGTTCAATATTTTGTATGCTCGAATATCTTAATGCCAGTATTTTTATTCAACATTAAGAATGTTTGATCATACAGAGTCTAACCATCAATATATATCTATATAAATATATATATATATATATATAGTGTGTGTGTGTGTGTGTGTATATATATATATATATATATATATATATATATAGATCCCCTTCTGAAGCTCGAAATCCCATATAATCAAAACTTATTCTCAAGAGATGAAAATACTAAAACACATGATTGAGCTCACTGAATATGTGTTCCAGACAGGTATATCCCTAGCCTTGAACAGCAATCTACGGTTCCACCAAAATTGTGGAGACTAGGTAAAGGTCCACTGTAAGTACAACTGAGATAACTTGCAAACAAAACTAAAGAGGACCACCCATCACTAGGTGCAATAAAACTTTAATAAAACAACAAAGAGTAAGTGCTTTCATGACCTCATGGTCACTTCTTCAGACTCAAGTACAATAAAACAATGCCTGAAACATTTAAAAAGTCCATTAAACCAATCAGAAAAGACCAATTAACTCATTTATCAAATTTAAAGACATACATACACAAATAAATTGTATACACATGTGAACACATAAATATTCTACTCCTAAACCTCATTTTATTTAAGATACTACTATGACACATCTAATCAGTGGAGGAGTATGCCTGCACATAGTATAGGTTTAATAAAGACAGCATCATTTATACCTGGCAACCGTGAAAAGCCGAAAGACACAAACAAACATTAGAGGTCAGGAGTGCATGTGCAATAGTATGAGGGTTAAGGTTAGGGTTAGGGTAAGTGTTAGGTAAGGAGACAGACTCATTGTGTGTACTGCTGCGTGTGATGTGCATCGGACCCTGACTTGTTACAATTGATGATCACCAAATTTCAAAACAGTCTTCCTGATATGTTGATGGAAAGACATATATCTAAAGAACTTTTTGACTTTTTTGAGGTAATTAACCCAACCATCCCCACTATTAGTGGGCTGCCTAAAATTCACAAAGATCTCTGTAATCCACCACTACACCCTATTGTAGCAGAGAGAGGATGGTTGTCTGAACCACTCTCCATATATGTAGAGGATCAGCTCAAGAAGGTTATACCTAGGGCACCCACATTCCTGAAAAACACAGGCAGTTTTCTTAATAACCTTTATATAAAAATGGAAAACTTGAAAGATGTCACAGGCTTCCTTCTTGTTACCATGGATATCAACAGCTTGTTCACTGTGATTCCCAATGACTATAGGATTGAAGCTATTCATGATTTTCTAAATCAAGTAGGATTACAGACAGATTTGGTATGTTCCCTTTTAGAGCTAATATTGGAGAACAATGTCTTTGTGTATGGTGAAGACCATTTTTGGCAAATTTGGGGAGTAGCTATGGGCACTCCTTGTGTGAATAGCTACTCCAATATAGTCTTTGCACAATGGGAGCAGTCAAATGTCCTCTCTGATATGAACCCATGGAAAGAGCATCTTTTTTATTTTGGATGCTTCATTGATGATATATTTATTCTCTGGAAAGGAGATGAGCAGCAACTATTGTTGTTCACTGACTATTTGAACAACAGTATTGATTTCTTGGAGTTCAAGTTAAATTATTCTAGTTCTGAGATTGACTTTCTAGATGTCCATTTGGACTTGCAGTCTAAGGAGAGGCTGCATACTAGTCTGCACAGAAAAAAATGCATGGAAGAACCATTATCTACATCATAACAGTATGCATCTGGGTCACATATTCAAAAATATCATGGAAAATCAAACTGTACGTATTTCTAGGCTTTGCACCAAGGATATCAACTTTGAAAAAGAATGTAATAGGTTGTATGGCAACCTGGAAAGTAGAAGCTATAGACGAAAGGATCTTAGGTTCCATTATAGCCACGAGGAAATAAGGAACAAAGGTCAATCCTATTACTCTGATAAAAGATCTATTAATCAGAATATGGCAAGCCAAGCATTAATGAGCATGAGAAGGAAAGTACTAATAATAAACTCAAATGTACACTCACTTATAGTATAGACTGTAGAAAAGTATGTGAGGTTATTGAAAGGTTTTGGCCAGTGTTGACTGGAGACAACAAATTAAAAAGCATTGTTGGGGAGCAACCGAGCTTCACCTTTAAGAATAAAAAGAA
Source organism: Protopterus annectens (assembly GCF_019279795.1). Lineage (NCBI taxonomy): Eukaryota > Metazoa > Chordata > Ceratodontiformes > Protopteridae > Protopterus > Protopterus annectens. The sequence goes on from NC_056733.1 coordinate 380,831,697, forward strand.
CATCAAGAGATTATTATGTGGAAAGGATGGCCTTGGCCATCAGATTGGACCTGAAAGGGAAGGCATTTTTAAGTGCAGTCGATGTAAAGCCTGTCCAAGTATTGATAGCAGCAACGTCTTTATACATCTGGTCTCTAAGAAGAGCTATAATTTCAAAGTACATGCTAACTGTAACAGCCACCATTTGGTCTAACTTGCTTCCTGTTGTCTATGTAGTGCCTTTTATATTGGCAAAACAGACCAGTGACTAAAAGACATGGTCTTACGACATCTGAGGGTTATTAAGAACAAAGACCCGAAGAATGCACTTGCCAACCATATCTCTGAACACTCTTCACACAGGTTTCTATTCAAGGTCATACAATGTGTGACTTTAGGAAACAGAGGTGGAGATGTACCTAACAAGACTGAATTATGTGAAATACATTGGATTACCAACCTGAGGGCTGATCGTGCTCCTGGTCTGAATTCTATGGTTTCTCTCAAACCTGTTCTCAAAAACAGGGGGTTAATCATGAGGAGATGAAGTAGATTGGACTGGTTATGGACTGTGTTCATGATTTATCTATATCAGATTTGTTAATCAAACCTTAGAGTTATATTTGTTTGGTGCCATGGAAGTTCTATGCAGTGCTAGTGAATCACACAAAAAAATCGTACTTTTATTATTTTTCAAGAGTCACTGCTTGCACTTAATAAGTGCTAATTGGGCGAACAGAATATTTTATTCTAGTGGAATTTATATCTAAGTCTTATGAGTAGCTAAATCTAACTTACATTTCCCATAGAGATATTTCCTGCACACATCAATAAATTACTGCTTGCACTAAAAAGTGCTGTTTGGGCAATCTAAGCATTGCCTTTTTGCTTAACTCCCATTTATATAAGTAAGTGAAGCTAAAAATTAATCATGTACTCTCTCCAGGGACATGCCATATATTTTAGCTGGATACTACAAGTGAAATTCTACTTAATCTAATGTTCATCCTTCACAGAGATACATCTATATATATATATATATATATATATATATATATATATATATATATATATATATATATATATACATATATATATATATATATATATATATATATATATATATATATTCTTTTCTGTGAATACTAAGAAGTTATTGCATGCACTTACCAAGTGCTGCTTGGACATTCAGAGTGTTGCCCTTTTGCATACATTTTTTATGTTTTATGAGTAGTTGCAGTTGCAATCAAATTATATATATATATATATATATATATATATATATATATATATATATATTTCACAGGCCATTTCTCATCTTTTAGCTGGACACTATACTACAAGTAAAAAAAGCCAATATAGATCTGGCTTAGATATGTAAATTAGTCTCAGATTGTTTCCTGCCTATTGGTTGAGTCCCAGAAAGTGCTGACCTTATAGAGCAAATAGTGTTTTTATTTCATTGGATCAATCAGAAGGTGTAGCCACCATAGGTCTGGCTTAGATATGTAAATGAGTTTTAGATGTCTTGCTGCCTATTGGCTGAACCTCAGAAAATGCTGCCCTGATAGTGTAAACAATGACTTCATCCCATTGGGTCAATCAGAAGGTATGCCAATATAGGTCTGGCTTAGATATGTAAATGGGTCTTTGAAAGCTTGCTGCCTATTAGTTGAACTTCAGAAAGTGTTGCCCTGATAGGGTAACTAATGATTTTGTTCTATAGGGTCAATCAGAAGAAGTCACAATCTGAAGAAGGCTATATGCCGAAAGAGCTTATCAGGTTTTGCTAGATCTTGCTCCATTTATTGGTTTTTATCTATACATTTTTTATATTTTTCATTTAATTTTTGGTTTTAACAGTTTCCCAGCTGTGAAGGTTCACTTGAGCTTGTTTTTTATTATATGGTGAGTATTAGGGTTAGGATGTATTAGTAAGGTCATGTGAGGGTGGGGCTTAGCTTTTGCTGCTGCTAATACAACACAGGACCACATGAGTTTGGAAGGAGTGGACAAAAAATCCTGAACTGAACCACATCTAATCCATTTAGGGTTTATCAACCAAAAAATAAACCAAGAAATTTCCAGAACTTGGGACCAGTTCTATCATTGCATGTTTGGTCATCATCTCAAACTCAAAAAATCAAACTCATGCCTAATGTATTGCCTTAAATATGGTTAGCACATGTATCAAACTGAGCAAAATTGAATCCCTTCATTATATAAAGGAATTATTTTACAAATTTCTGATTTTTCATTCACCCTAGTATTGAAGTCTCCAGGATTAACTAACTAAGAGATATCAATATTGCAGAAACAAGTGAGTACTTAAGTGAAAATTCTCACACTTTCTGGTGGATATCAGATGAGGAGGTTCCTGCAGATTGTTCCTGCGACCACTGTGAACTCCAAAGAGTCGGTAACTTCTGCTTTCTCAGGCTTTGTATCAATGGCTAAACAATGGAAAATGGCAGCCACCTACATCAGTCTTATCTAATCTAAATTTGTATCACTGAGAAATTTGGCAGTAACAATGCCATGAGTATTGGATTGAAGATTTTCTCCAATCAGGTCTTTGTTATGAAAGGCAGGTCCAGATCTCACAGAGGCCAGATATAATACCTAATTTGTCATACAGAGACTTAGCATTAGAATACAGCACTCTTACTGGCATTGCAGGAGTGCAGGCCACTTTCATCCATCCTGGATGACTAATAGAAACTGTCACAAAAGGAGATATTGCCCACCCAGCTATCTGGAATTTTGTAAGTAATTATGTGTCATTTGTGAATATCAACATGATTCATATAAGGTACTAGTGTTACAAATGTATTAGAACTATATGTCCAGTGTATATCAAACTGCTGGTACAGAAGTGTGTGCTGAAATTTTTTTTGCAAAGTGATTAAAATGAAATCACAGCATGCCCTACTGGAATATAACAGAAATGTACCTGCACTGTTGTAATTGTTTAGATGTATATATTTTAACAGTGGAAACTGGAATACAGAAGACTAACTCCAGAAAAATAGCTGAAATTAAATTACTTTATGGTCAGGCCATAAAAAGATGTTATCTTTCAGTTCCAGTGCAGCAATAGACACAACATCTAAAACTAGGGAGATTTTGTATTGTCTTGGAAGTGTTTTATTGTTTTATGACTTCCAGGATCTGCAAAGATATGAGGAAAAGCCTGTATATGTATTTTCACAGGTGGATGCTAAATACTGCTAGCTTTCAGCAGTGGGGGTTTTACCTGGTATAGAGTCAGATGACAATAAATTGTCATTTCCAAGTTATCCCAGCAGTAATATTTGAGATATTATTTTAAGGACTCTCTGCAAGAGACTCAGTATTCTGTATTTTGTCTTTGACCTGACAAGATCCATTCACCGCACATTTGCCTTGCTCTGTAAGTAAGTTAACTAGAGTATAGTAATTCTCTTAGATATAGTCAGGAATATAGCAAAGCTTAATTTAGATGTTTTTCTTTATTTATTTGAGACTGTCCTGCAATGTTGTTTTAAATATGTCCTGTGATTTTGAACTTTGATGTAACTGTGAATATATACTGAGTATTTTCTTGTTATTTTATTATTTATTATTAAAGATATTTAAACCTTTCATTGTGGCTGATCTGTCTAGAGATATTTAAGTTCTGAGAGTGCTTACATATTTACTTGGTGATACTGTGTAGGCCACTCCTAATAGCCTTGCTCTTGGTCAAACTACCATTTGTATTTATAGTAACATTACACAGTAAGATTGAACACCCTTTGTTAAGAGCCTTAATGTAGCTCATAAGGAGCTGGCTGCTGGCAGTGATAACTGCCTTATAGTCTGGGCAAAAGGGGGCATAGCTAGTAAACCTGTGCCAGCCTTTCCCAGGTGTGTGTGTATGTATAAATCAAACCTCAAAGAGTGTGTGTGTCAGCTACTTGGGCAGGGACACGAAGCACTGGTTGGACAGAGAGGGTGCTGGAGGTCTTGGCTTGGCCACTCAGTTGAGATCTCAACTCTGTAGCTGTGCCATTGGGGAGACTTACTGGGGAACTGGAGAAAAAGGAAGAAACCAGCCCCAGACTGACTGTGTTCTCTGTGTGCACTTAAGGGAAACTGCACTTGATACAGAGAGCTGCATCTGGAAATAATATGTGTGTAACTTGTCATCCTCCCAATGTATGTCCCCCCACTGGTGCCAGTGGTGAGGACTGAGGCTACTTAATTACTGGTCCAGTGGTGGGGCATCACAGGAACCATGGGTATTTCATGGGAAAACAAGATGGATCTGTCCATATGATATTTTGCCCCATGACAAAATGCCACTTACTACTGATGTAGGTCATGTATCTTAGCTTGTTTTCCCCCAAAATAGATAATAATCTCCTGTGTTTCATTACACTACCTACCCTATAGCAACAAATCAGGATGCATTTAGGGAGCTTTGGGGGGAAGGAATGGGCAGGGGGCCAACAACTGGTAAGTCAGAAATTCATATCTTGGAAATCAAGACGAGGTTGTAGGAAATAAATAGCTAAGTATTATTCATGTAGATAAATTATAAGAAGTACTGGAGTTAATCAAATAAAATAGCCCAAAAATAAGTAAGTTGGTAGTGGTAAGTTGGAATACACTCTAAGTACAAAACTAAAACTACATTTGACAAGATGGCTTTCAACAAGAGTTTCTCCTCAAATAAAAAAAAAATCTAACTTAGAAAATAAGGTGATTCTGAAACAAATGCCCAGCAACTCCAAACATTACTGGTATATCTAAAAAAATGTCCAGTTCTGAGGTTCAGTTTGAAATTCAGAAGTCATGGTCCTGAGAAATACAGATAAATAGCTGAATTGTATTACGACAAAGAACAGATACTTACCAGTCCCAGGACAAATGCCCAGATCCAAGTTCAACAGTCATTTGGTCCTGAACAAAACAGAAAATAAGTCCATTAGCATTATAAAAATACAATATGTATAATGCCTATGACCAGTTTTATGGTCAAGGTCACACCTAATACCATACAAGCCCAACAATGTTTCTGACAAGTAGAAAATACTTCCACTATTAATGAAACAAACTACCAAAGACAGCTCCTCAAGGAAGCATGAGTTAAAGAAAGACCAAAACTCAGACATGGGACAATAAAAGGCAGTTACATTAATAGACTGTGTCAAATGGCACAAATCTTGTCCTTAACTTCGTGTTTTGTGTACAATATTATTTTTTCACCTTTTCAGAAAGCAAAATGTATTATTCTTTGTTTTTTATGCAACAATGAATATATTTACCAAAATTCAGCTGTCAGAAGAAATGACTAGTCATGTTGGATTGCAATTGGCATTTTAAGTCTGGGACATTTGCAGCTGAAAGATTTCAAGTGATACAAAGTAAAAGAACATAGGTCAATACACAGCTGAAGTGTTTTTCTCAAATTCAGACATTTTTATGCATTATACCATCAACATGAAAGTAATGTGTGCATGTTACACATATCAGGATTAGTCTTTTGATATTGCTTCTCAGGTTTATTAATAGTAATTCTGATAATATGTATATCTTAAAGTAGAATCATATTGATAATGAATAAATTTATAAGGATGAGGAACTGATACCTTTTCTGAATAAGGAGAGCTGTCATTGTGCATCAGGGCTGTCTAGTTACTGATATGCCTTGTGAGAGATACTGGATGCTGAAAAAATTAGTTTAGCAGAAGTGATAGGAAGTTCACAGACACATTAACCTAATCTTTGACCATTTTATTTATTTATTTGTCTTTGTTTAACAATTTATATGTGATAATAATCCCCTCACTGGACAAGGGATAGACACTCTTGCTGGTCCTGGGAGAGGGAACAGGGAAGGTTTCCCTGTTGTGTCAGAATCCTGTACATTCCTGAGGAAGCAGCTACTGCCATTAGTAACATGGTTGGCCCCACTTTGTCTGTCAAAAGAAGTAGAAAACCAAGAATGCATCTACTCCTCTTCAGATTTCTTTGGATAGGAGTAGTTTATTGGGCCTGATTCAGAGTTTAATTCAGGCTACTGATCCTTCTTTTAAACTAGTTTCTGGTAAAAGAAACAGGGGTTCTTTTTTTCATGATGAGATTCAAGATTCTGAATCTGAAAAGGAAGGTTCAAGGATGGATACAGTTTTTTTCAGATTTCTGATTCAGACTCAAAGGAAATCTTAGTTTCTGATTCTTCTTGTGTGGGTTTCTCTTCTGAGACTACAGCTAGAAAATGCCAGTGTTTTCAATAGGAGAACACCAAGGTTTCTCAGTCCCTCAGAAAATACTGTGATTTCTTACAACAGGATTTTCCAGAACTTAACTTATTCCTCCTGTTCTGTCTCCTTTAGATGATGTGCATTTTACTGCTTGTAATTTTCCTGATAGTCACCCAGCTACCCCTAAAATGGCAGATAGTATGTATAAAGTTCCTCAGTCTTTTTAAATGTTTATACACTATTCCCAACCCTGACCCAGCAGCCATAGGTTTAGTTGATCCCACTGCTGCTATGCACTTAGGAAGTTCCAGTTCTACTTTCTGATAAGGATGGGAAAATTATTGATAAGTACCGTGAAAAAAGTATATTCTTCTGCAACTTTGATTTTCAGAATGTTTGAATAGTCACGCTTATATGTTATAGTTTGTTCTTACATATTGTGTTAAGTATGAGGAATGTTTTATCTGCAATTTCTTCATGTGAAGAAAAACTTGCTTTAAATAACTGAGTTTTTTTCTATTTCACAGGTCGCTACTCATTGTTTGCAGTATGTGCATGATTCTGCTGATATTTATTCCAGGTCTATGGCCACTGGTACTGTTTTGAGGAAGTCTGTATGGCTACATTCTCAAAATCTCCAAGATGAAGTCAAAAATTAGATTTTAAATTCTCCCATGAATAGAAATTTAGTGTTTGGCCTCCCTACTGCAGAGGTGATCAAAAGATATGATGAAAGGAACAAGCTGATCCAAGGAATCTTCAGACCTCCTTTTCCAAATTGTCCAAGGGATTTTCTATCTCTTTATGCAATTTTGGCAAAAAAAAAAAAAAGACAGAATAAACCATCTTAACAAAATTCAGGTAAACAGATATTTAAGAAGAAATGGAAAGGGGATTCCATAAACAAGTCTTTAACCTCTCAAAAATCAAGGACAGTCCAGCAAGTTCAAAAGACCTTGTGATCTCCTCCTCCCTTGACCCGTTTTGTTCTTCCAGGATGTCTGAATCACCATTTTTCCTGTTTTGCAACAGATTGTTTCAGACAAATGGGTTCTAAAATTATTGAACAAGGTTGCACAGGGCAGTGGGAGGAAATTCCTCCCTTCTGAGGATGGGGGGTGGGGGCATTTCCCATACACCAGATTAGATTCTTTTCTTGCCACTGTTCTTCATCACATACTGGCCCAAGGAGTGAGAGAACTAGTTCCTCCTTCTCACATCGAGAAGGGTTTTTATTTAAGGCTGCTGCTAGTGCCAAGGAAAGAAAATACTTGGAGACCAGTTCTGGATCTTTCTTTCTTTATTTATTTATTTCTTTCTTGATAGTGCCTAAATTAAAAGTAATGTCAGTTTACATCTTGTTACCTATTCTTTCACTTTCAAGTTTCCTGGTAATACTAGACTTAAAAGATGCTTATCATCACATTTCTATTCATCCACACTTCAGAAGTTTCTTAAGGTTTTGTGTGTCTGGATCACATTATCAGTTTTCTACATTACAATCTGGACTAACCACTGCACTATCTACTGTACCAAGTGTGTTCACAAAGTCTCTAGCTCCAGTTATAGCTCATTGCAGGCTACAAGGTATCCACATTTTTGCTGATTTAGACAACTTGCTTATTTTTGCATAGTCTTTTTCAAAGTGTCAGGAATCTCTCTCTTGGGTAAGAGATCACTTATACAAGCTGGGATTCCAAAAGAACATTTAAATTTTTTCTGGACTCCTTCACACGGGATTGTGTTCCTGGGATGTCAGCTAGACAAAGTGCAAAGAGCTTTTCTTCCACAGAAGAACTTAGCTCTTCATTTAGATCTTTTTCTAAGGTTTTCCACTCAGACTTTGGTCACTGTGAGGGAATACCTCAGGATTTTGGGTCTCGTGGCATGTATGACACTCATGACACTCCTGGCCAGACTCCACATGAAAGAGATACAGTGGTATCTGAAATCTCTTTGTTTCCAGCATCAACATCCTTTATCATTTCAAATCCTAGTGTTGGGGTTTGATAGAAGTGAAAATGTTTAGTGGAGGCAACATATATCCTGAAATCTAGGTTTCCACCTCTCACTCCTTGTCCCCAAGCAATTAGTCACCAAAGATACTTTGGACATTGCTTGGGGAGCAGTTTTAGGGGGGATAAAAGTTCAGGGAGTATGAGACTCCAAAGATAGACAGAATCACATAAATATCAAGCAAATGTTTGCCCTAATCTAGGCGCTCCAATCTTTGAACCATTTTTAGTCCCTGGGACCTTTTCAAGTGGTTACAGACAATACTACAGTCATGTGGCACATCAACCAGCACGGGGGAACCAGGTCATACTCCTTTTCCAGACTAACCATGTTAGCTTGGGATATAGCTTCACAGTACTATCTCATTCTACAGGCATCCTACATTCCATTAGAGCAAAACTGTGTAGAAGACTAGGGTAGACCCTCACGAATGGAAACTCATTTGGGGGTCTTCCAAGATTTGATCCATCTGTGGGGAGACCTCTTTTCCTCTTTCCTGAACAATTAACTGTCAAAATTCTGTTCCAGGACTCCATGCAAGGAGGCCTGCAAGACAGATGCCTTTTCTTTTCCTTGGACAGGAATGTTCCTGTCTGCTTTTTCACCTTTTCCTCTAATATCTAGGGTACTTCTGAAGATTCAGAAGAAATCCTCCAGTATCATTGTGTTGACTCCCTTCTTGCCCAGACAACTGTAGTTCTCCATTCCTTTGGAAATAGACAGGGGCAATTGCCACAAGATTCCTCATGGGTTGTATCTACTCACACAAGAACAGGGTTGTTTGATGCACATCAATTATCTTCAATTGACTGCCTGGATGACAGGGTCTTAATTCCTTTTAGGTACCTGTTTTCTGAAGATGTGCAGCAGGTCCTAATGGAGGCAAGAAAGCCTCCAACTAGGAAATCATGTATTAGAAAATGGAAAAGTTTTTTTAGTTGGTGCCAACAACACAACTAGCACCCATTTAGGGATAGTTGTTATCTGGTTTTACAATATTTAGGAGTTACTCTCCTATGGCCTTTTTATTCCTCTATCAAGGTTCTTTTATCAGCCATTTAAGCATGTCTGCCTATGGATCCTCCTCATTCAATGCAGTCTTATATCAATTTTTTGAAAGGGGTTTTGCATAAAGGGCCTCCAAGAAAACCAATGGCCCATTCCTGGAATCTTAATTTTGTTTTAGAGAAGCTATATCTTGTTCCATTTGAACCAGATAGTATAGCTGATTTGAGGTTCTTAGCATGGAAAACAGTTTTACTGATTGCTCTGACCTCTGCAAGAAGAGTATCTGAGTTGCAAAGTCTTATGGTGAGTCAACCCTATCTCATTTTCCATAGGGATAGAGTTTCTCTACAAACTAATCCTTTTTATGCCTAAAGTGGCATCCAAGTTTACTTTAAACCAAACTATCCATCTCTCTGTTTTTTTTTCCGGAACATAACAATGAAGGAGAAAGGATACGCCATACCTTGGATGTCCACAGACAACTGAAGTACTATCCTGACAGAACTAAATCTTTCAGATCTTTGGATCAATTGTTTATTTCTTGTGAAGATAAGAAGAAGGAACAACCTGTGTTAAAACAGACTATTGCCAAATTGTTGTCTAAGTTTATTACTATAAGTTATACTTACTATACCAAAACTATTCCAGGCAAAGTCAAGGCCCACTCTAGCAAGGCCTTGGCTTCATCTATGGATTTTTGGAAAGGGCTACACTCTAGAAGTATTCTAGAAGCTGCTGCTTGGTCCTCCTTGCATACTTTTACAAAGCATTATAAGCTTGATTGCTTCTGTAGGTCTAGACCAGGCTTTGCTAGGACCACTCTCCAGGGGCTCCTGGACTCTTCTCCTTCCACCTCCCAGTTGTAGTTACCTAAGATAATCTACACATCTAGTTAAGTCTACTGCAGCAGTGATCATTGATCAATAAGAGAACATAATGCAGATGTGTAAGTTGAACTTATCATAACAGTAGATGTTCAAATGATCACTTCTGTAGTAACCACTCCCTCCCTTCACCCCCCCTCTTGTTTTTTGGTGCATTTTTTATGCCAGAGTGTGGATATTTATTTTTTATTGTTCCTAGCATTGCCCTTTCACGGCGTAGCCTCCATTTATCTGCTGACAAGAAAGCTCTGAAGGGCTTTGTACCCAAACTTGTCATTTTGTCAGCTCAGTTTGAGCTGCCTGACAGTTTGGGCAAGTGGAATGTACCTTGAAGCATCAGAAGCTGACCAGCTGTTATATCTTTGGCAGGATATAACCTATACACCTAAGGGTACTGTAGCAGTGATTATCTGAACATCTACTGTTATGCTAAGTTTAACTTATACAACTCTACTTTTCCAATATCTTTTAGTAATTCTAATAAAGCCAGAGAAAAAGTAATTGCTGAATTATAGTTAACACTAGCTCACCCTTAGAGCAGCTAAACATTTGCAGAACACTGCTGAATTATGCATAGTTATGTGGACATCCTCCAAGAGGGTGTCACTCAGACAAATGACTGGTACCTGGAACATGGCCTCAAGCTGAATACCAAAAAAAATGCATCATCATCCTCTTTGGGGAGAGTGACATCCCCACAAATTATCATATTAATAACAACGTCCTAAGCACTCAATTAGTTGTGAAGGATTTGGGCACCCAGGTTGATAGCAATCTGACTTTTGACCACCATGTTGCTTCCGTGGAACGGAAAGCCTTCTATGTGTCCCACATCATAAGTAAGGGTATCTCATCCAGGGGCAAGGAGGTCATAACATCCCTGTATTCTTCCCTTATAAGGCCCATTATTGAGTACAACACACCTTTCATCATGTACCTCGCAAAGCACATGCAGCAGCTGGAGAGACCACAGAGGTTCCTCAACAGAATAATCCGGGGCCTCAAACATCTACCATATGCAGATAGACTAAAAGCCCTATCCCTCTAGTTGGTTTCATACAGACTCCTCAGAGGTGATGTGTGTCTGTCATACAAGGTGATCATGGACCCCACCTTGATGGACTGCTGCATATCTGCAGATCAAGCTCCCCCTAGAGTAACCCACGTGCATGGCCTCAACCTGGTCTGTGACATCAATAAGACTTGCTGGCAGGACAGATTTGTGTCCCAGAGACTCCCTCATCTATGGAATAGACTCCCTCTCTACATCAAGCAGAGTACCTCTTTACCCCTTTTTAAGCTCAACCTAGATAACTGGATGGGAAACAGAAAATATACCCCTGAGATTCCACCCATGTCCCTCCTGGACAGGGGCATTGGCTGCTGATTTGTCTAAACATGGGCTAAACTCTTGGCTAGGCTTATAAGGGCCTCGGGGCCAATAGCCTAGTAACCTCCTATGATCCTATGGTAAATGTCTTAATTTACATACAGGCAGAATGTACCATGTTCCATGTGTTTTTTTTTAATTCATGCTGATTATGGCATGAAAGCAAAGTGCATTTCAGAGAACTAAAAGAACAGAATGAGCAACACAAATAAAGTTCATATATGTGGTATTTTTTAAAAGGTTGGGTAGACAAAAATTCTTCAGAGTTATACTTTTTCTTGCACAGGATATACAGCTCTGTAAAATACAGTAAACTCTCAGTTAACCGGAACTCAAGCAACCAGCACTCTCAAGCAACCAACAAAAAAATTTAAATACAGTACAATTCTGATGTGTTGCACTTTCTTACCCCCCCCCCCCCCCCGCAGGAATGTACCTTACGTTTTTAGAGTTTTGAAAAGGAAGATATGAATAAATTCCCTCTCTTCCCAACCTGAAAACAAGTTAAACCAAACAAATAGTATAGGGTACAGTATTAGTCAGGCCTATTTTTAATAGTAACTCTCAAGCAACCAGAAACTACAGTTATCTGGCATCTACCAGTCCCCATGGGGGCAGGCTTATTGAAAGTTTACTGTACATGTTAATCGCAACTGACAAGTTATTACCTCATTAAGCCAGTATCTATTCACTGTAAATAAACAAACAGGGCAGGATTTATTTGGGAACAGAGTGTCATATATGTCCTTACCTACTGTTGCATAGTTCTGTTTTTTCATGTTGCTAGTGCACCCTGTGTGTTAGAGTTGTATTAGTCATTTCTTTTAACAGTTGCAACATTAAATTCCAGAAACCATGGAATACAAATATCCTTTAGAAGGTAAATATGCAGTAGACTTGCAGAGGTCATTCTACATCATGAGAGGTACTGACATATCCTTATTTTGTGTCAGGAACTATCAGGGATGTGCAGCAATGTCAGTGGACCACTGTTTGGGAAGTCAGGCAACTTACAAAGATGCTCTGTAAGTTATTTATCATAGCAACAAAGTCATTGTAATCATCTCAGTACTTTGCAAGAAAGTCATGTGAATTATACGGCATAATAATTCTAACATGGCACATATAAATTGTCCCCTCCCCTTTGCAATGGTCTGTTAGATATAGTCATTTGTCAGTAGAAGGGATGGGCTGAATATATAACTCTAAGCACCAGAAGGCATGACAAATCATTGCTAAACTGCAATGAGGACCTCCCACCCACTCTACCATAGTGACACAACTGCTCCTGGTCTGATTAATAGCTGCATCCACCTATTGTCTGCTGAACTGTGGTGCATTTTTTCAGAACATGATGGATCAACCTTAATGCAAATGAGAAAAAAACAGAAATGAGATCCCGCTCTCTTCAATGCCTGAATTTTAAATGCATGACCAATTATCTTACATTACTATGTAAAACTAATCACACATTGCATCTGCTACTGCAAAGGCCTCTCTCCTTTATTTATTATCAGTGACAGTGTAGTAAATTAATAATATGCTATTCAATGTATTATTTTACAATGCAGGGTTAATTTCCTTGAATAACATCGTGTTGAAATGTTCAAGTTTAAGAGCAGTAAAAATACAAACAGAATCACATTCCTTTTTAAGCATAGTTTACAGCTGGATTTGACTTCTGAAATATTCTTTTACAATTTAATCACATTTTTTTCTACCAGCTAGTAAAAAAATGGTGAGATAATGCTGCACTTAAATACATCATATATCTAAGTCAGCTCTGATTCATACCTTGTCAGCAACAGAAACCTAAATAACCATAATAACTGTAACATCTCAATTGACTATTTTTGTTTTGTTGTTGCTGTTCTTGTTGTGGTTAAATAATCAGAGATCCTGGGACTGATGAGTTATGGCCAGAGCTGAAGAAGGGTATTAAACTTTTGCTGGGGTGTGGAGGGATGGGGGCATGCTTGCATACTTAGTAAATACTGTCTGGTATTTTTTTTATGGATTATAAGAGAAAGTCCATCCAAAAAAAAAGTATTTATCTGCATTTAAAAGAAATCTTAAGTTTAAGGTACTAATACTCCTGTCTGAGTCAGAAAAGGACTTTTATTAGAGCTGATGTTGATTGCATAAGGAATTACATATCACATTTGCCAGTACAGAAAGGAATTGCAAAATGATTTAATAAAACATGCTAAGTGAATGAATGGCAGCACAAAATGGGGACAGTTCCTAACGATTTTATGCCACAGTTCATGTGTACTACAGAAGGAAACATTTAGAGCTGTTGCTGTATGTTGCAGAGCAATGAACACAAGGGCACTATATGTTACTGAAAAAAGAGGTACTAAATCTTACCAAGAACAAGTAGTCAAGACTCACACCTCTCAACCATACAGATTTCTGCAAAATATCCAGATTTTTGCCTCATATTTTTGTTCTGTTTCTCATAAAATTGAGGTTTTCTGGCAAATCATTGACAAATCATTGAGGATTGAAATCAGAAAATAATGACAGACATTTGAGTTTCAGACTTCATGCACTTCAGAAAATGCATACTAATCAAAACCTGTTATTCTATCGACTTTGTAAGTTTGTAAGAGCAATATTTAAAAACTGTCACTATTTTTGGGCCTTTGCCCCCCATTATTTATGGCTTTGTCCGGATTTCTTGCTCTAAGAAGTTGAGATGTATGGTCATAGCTGCTATGTTGGCATAGTATTCTATTTGAAATTAACCGTAATGCAGTACCCGAGACAGAAGGTTGCATTTTCTGTGCTAAGTGCAAGGCTTGCACAACGTCCTGCATTTATTACAAAATTTACTGCAGATGCACCAAACATCTCTGCTGCATTGTGGCCCATTTTCAGAAGCACTACTAAAACTATGCCTTACTCTCCATTTTACGTAAATACCGCAGGTTAGCTGTTAGCTACAGAGAAAAGAAATGGTAATGGATGCAATGTTAGGCCACAGTAGAACTTACCTAACAGTAGCATATCAGAGGTTTGCTATGGATGACTTCTAAAAACTGCAGGCCCTCCCTTTTGATTATTAATTACCTTTTTAGGCAGAAATAGTGACAAATGAATGGCTGGAAGAGCAACTGTTTTGAAATATGAATCTTGGTATCAAGCAGTTCTGCTTGTTCCTGGCAGATTACAACCTATAAAATGTCTGACTGATATTTTGTCTTTTTTTTCTTTTAGATGTCTAGGTGATAGATTGGGTAATTCACTAAATCCAATACTTCTTGCATTCTGTGGAATATTCTCAATTCTTATTGGCTACAGCAATCTCATTCCATCACCTATAAGTTGTTCCTTACTATAGTACATGTTCTTAACAACATTGGAGATTTTCATAGGAATCAAAGGAAATACAAAGTTATTTAACCAAAGGCCATGTGTGCCTTGTCAATAACCACCCTTAGGCTCTACCATCCTTTTCAAGGAGGTCAAGGCCCATTAGTTCCGAGTGAATTTTAATGTCCTCAAAGCTATGCTTGGAGGTCCACAAGGAATCACACTGCTTGACATGCAAAACAAGCCTATTCCAGAGCAAGGCCTGGTGCTGGAAGACAAACCTATTTCTCCTTTTAGTTTTATTTATTTCCTGATGTAGAGTGAGATCTCCTGTTCTAGTACTGGCTGTATTATTTGACTTATTGACAAAAAGGAGATCACGAATACTAGGATCACTAAGGGCAAGGCACAGGTCTCCTGTCAAGATGCTATATGACGCAAAGTACAGGGGCAGAATCTCCAGCCTCTCCTGATAGCTAAGATGCCTGAGGCCAGTGATTCTTTTTGTTAGGGGCTTCTAAGATTGTTTTGATATGTTTAGTGAGATACACACCAAAAAGTGTATTTTATTCTATAGTGGATATAACCAGAGCAGAGTATAGATGAACAATAATATCTTTGTTTTTGGAAGCGATACCTTTGGAGATTAGTTCAGAGATATAGAAGGATTGCTAGATATGGTAGCCTCATGATGATCAAAGAAGAGGGAGCCATCAATCCCTGTATCCAAGTCCCTGATCACTGTCTCACTAGATAATGAGGTATTATTCATAGAAAAGGTTGCAGGAATTTCCTTTTTCCTGAAGGATATTATGCTGCATTTCCAGACATTTAGTTTAAGCCCAGTTTTGGTACGAATTTACTTGTGTTAATTCAGCAGTATCACTTGCTGACCTAAAATCTGCCTAGAGCTTACAGTCATTGTCAAACTTCATTAAGCAGAGATCCTTGTTATCAGTTTTTAGGTCAGAGAAATAAATACCAAACAGAAAGGGGCTCTACAGAGAGGCCTGGGGGATGCAACTGGTCACCTTTTGCCTGCATTACTAGCTGTCATTGACTGACAGCTTACATTCTGTCCCTGAGCCCCTTTGCAATCTTTCTTCTACACAGAGTCAGTATTTAAGGCCATTAGCTTATTTACAATTCCCACCCAGACTAGACAAATGTAGCAACAAACAACCAGTCCTGGACTGGGCCCTAACAAATAGGCCCTCCTTCTGCCACCACTTCGTCTGCCTACCAGACAGCCTGAGTGATCATCTACCCACCTTTCTGATTAGACACCATATATGCCTTCCAAAAACATCACATATAAATACGTTGACAAAAAAAATTCCCATGAAGTCTTTAACTTACTCCTACAAAAAATTTAACTAGACCCCATTCAAACATTTCCACTTAGATTCAGTACTTCAATAATAAATGTCTTGATATCTTAAATAGTCTAGCACCCCTTATGAAGGTCTGTGTAAAATATAAACACACACTATAGCTAACAAAGGATACCAAACTGCTACTCAGAGAGACAGAGCCTGGTCCCATTATTTAGAGACCAAAAAACAATCTTCCCTTCTCACCTATCAACAATTAAGAAACCCAGCTAAAAAAAACAGATCAAAAATGATAAAAAGTTATACTATATCAAAATCCAACTAAAACACCAAAACAATCCCCCAAAATTTTGGGGAGACATTAATCAACTCCTAAGACCTGGAAACTCCACAACTTCAGCAGCGAATACCACAGACAGCATAGTCTCACAATTTAATTCACACTTTATCAACTCCATCCTATCCCTAGTAAAAAACAAAAACAATTCCCCCCTATCCATTCCCACAGGATCAGTAACAAAACTCAATTATTTTGATATCAGACCTATACAAACTAGCAGAATTAAATAAAAACCTACTAAACAAACTAAAACCCACAGCCCTCACTTATGACCTACTCCCAAATGAATTTCTCAGATTGGCAGCAGATCCCATCTCTTACCCTATCTCTCGCCTAATTAACCGTTCCATCTCTAAGAACTATATCCCCAAGCTCTGGAAAATGTCTTATGTCATCCCTCTGCACAGTGGTGTCTCCTCAACAGAATTCACTAACTATCTGCCAATTGCTATACTCCCTCCCATAGCTAAATTCCTTGACAAATGTATGCACTCGCAACTCCTCAACTATCTACTAAACAATAACATTATATCCAATTCCCAACATGGTTTTAGACCCAAACACAGCACTACTACTGCCCTTTTATGTTTTACAAACATAATTAGCCAGCTCTGAAACAATGGCCAACTTGTCTCATCTATTTTCATTGATACGTCTAAGGCATTTGACACAGTGTCCCACCAAAAACTACTGAGTGAACTAGCCTCCATACACCTTACCCAACTAACACTATCCTAGTTTTATAGCTATTTATCTGATCACCAACAAGCAGTTAAATGGCAAAATGAGCTCTCTGCTCATGTACCCATTACAGTCACTGTCCCACAAGGCTCAATTTTGGTCCATTGCTAGTCACCATCTTCACAAACAAACTCTGCACCATTACCCACCTAGCCACAATCATCCAATATGCAGACAAAGCCTCCCTCATTTGTTCTGCTCCTTCCCTCCCAGAACTCCTTGAACTAACCCAAAAATCCTTCTTAGAAGTTGAAAACAGCCTCTCAGACCATCAACTCATACTTAACCCAAATAAAACAAAGCTAATGCTCTTTGAAAATAACAAAACTCCTGACCACTCTCCCATCTTTATCATCTATTCTTCCAGCAACACCAGCATTGAACCTGTTGACCACACCAAACTTCTTGGGGTCACAACTGACAAAAGACTACACTTTGACAAATCACTTAGCTCTAACCATTAAAAAGGTCCACTTTAAACTTAGCTCACTTCACAGAGTCAAGCCATACCTAACAGACACCACCAGACATTCCATAGCCGGGATACATATACTCTCCACCTTTCTTTAGGCCTCTCCATCCTTACTAATTTAAAAAAAACTGACCTAACCAAACTAGAAACCTGTTATAATAAAATAGCCAGATTTGTAACAAACCATCCTTACAGATCATGCCACTGCACTGTTCTTCACCAGCCTAAATGGCTGGAGCTGCCAAATCTTCTCTTATTCAACCAACTAACTATTGGCCACTCCATCATCCACAAACCAGATAACTGCCCTGCACTCAAAATCCTAGTACAGCCTTACTCAAACCGCAGAACCCTAAGATCTTCAGACAGACTCCTACTAAAAGTCATCAAGTCCAGTAATAGCTTTGGGGATTCTTTGCTCACCAACAAAATATTCAAGTCCTGGAATTCCATCCCTTCACACATACTAAATACCACTAACTTATCCAGATTTAAACTACTCCTCAGGCAACACCTAGCCAGCAACTGGCTCTGCTCCTGCACAACTCCAGGCTGACCATATTATGGTGGCACTCATCCTCCATTAAGTCTCTCATTCTCCATTAAGTCTATTACCTTACACTGTTTTAAGCCAATATGACCTTTATGTGCTTTTGATAGATACTGCCTTTGCTACTGAAGTGTGATTGTGTATCTGTTCAGAAGTTATCCAACACTGTACATGGTTACTATGCTTACTACCTCAGTACTCTAAGCCTGTCTCCACCTACCACCTGTATAATCTTTATCTGCTTTTTGCTAAAATATATTAACTTGTATACTTTACATATTTGCTTTTTAGTTTGTTAATTGCAACTATTACTGTAACCAAATGGTCATATTTCTGTGTATATAATAATTGCTGCACCGGATATATTATCTTTTTTACCTTATGTTAATTGCTACTATTACTGTAACTATTAATCTGCATAGAGAAGCTTTTTTGTCTGAGCCTATGCTGAAAAAGGGCTTCTGTTCCAGTCGGACTTTCTCAGTAAACAAATGTAAATAAATAAAGGATGTGGTATGGTGTTGAACATATTGGCCAGATTGAATTAGGTAGGATGGACAGTAGGACTACTGCTCACTGCCTGCATGAACTTTTCAAAGAGGCTCACAAGATTAAGCTGATATGAACTTCCCTTAACACATCTGAATTGCTGTGAGTGAAGACTGGTCAAACTTTTAATGTTAGGATTAATGAGGTCTGTAGATTCCAGGGTCATTAAAATTGTTTGAATTTATTTAAAATCCCTCACATTTCTCTATGATCCTATGGTAACATTGAAGTACTTTTGTGTTATAACCTCAGCAAACAGCAGTGTTACAGAAATTATTCTGTTTTATAAATGATTTACACTCACTACATGGCACTTCCCAACAGGAGATTCAGTTTAGCCATCTGTTATCTTTCAAAAAGCTACAAGTGATGTGGTGGTGATCCTTCAGTTTCATTTCTGTATGTGAATGATGAGAGGTGTAATCCTGTTTATTCACTGTTTGTTTGTTAAGCCATGGGGCAAACTCAAAAACATATAACATTTGCAGGAAAAAATATGTATATTGATCATAACAATAACCGATTCTTTGAGAAGTACAGTTGTAAAGAGATTACATTGCAAGGTAGCTGAATATACAAAATATATCAAACAAAGTTATACATTTATTTAGAGGTAGGGAAGTCAAACTTTAGCATTAATTGAAGAGATTTTAAGTTAGAATATAAAATTAAACATAAAGTTAAAAGTGGGAAACTGATATAAAGAGGAAACGGAGAATGAAAAGAGAAAGAAAAGAAACCAAAAGGAGAGAGAATGAAGGGGAAGAGATATATAAGAACATAGTAAGCAATAGCAGGAGAGTTTTAAAATCAGGACTTAAGAACTGATGCTGGGAAAAGAAGCTGAGCAAGAACTCATTTATTGTGTTTCCCTAGTGTTATATAAGATAAGCAAGAATTGCATTTAACTTTAGTGAGTGCCCCATGTGCCAAAGAAGGTATAGTTGTTATCTTCAGTCAAGTGTACTTCAAGTCTGTTTTTGATTAATGTTATAATATTATGCACTGATGTAATTTCCCTTTGTGCTTCTTTCTCATGTTTAGGACTAATTCACTAATGGCCTTTCACAAATGGAATCCGTAAAGTTCAGTGTTGTCTTAGCTACTCCGATAATAGGTGCAGTTCTTTATGCTATGCTTGTTTGGAGGAGGAGGATAGTAGCTTTAACTAAATAGCTTATCAGTGACTGTATTAAGCAAATAATAGCTCTGCCATTGTTACCATTTACCTTTCAATAATATTTTACAATAGTGTTCTGGGTGATTTACCAAACTAATACAAGTTTAATTTTCTGTATTTGTAGGAGGGAGGTGTGTTCACACAGTGGTGTAATGACAGGCAAATCATGTTCACATCTTCAGATTGGCACATTTATGGATATTGCTTGCCTGACATGTATGGTTAGAAGGTCAGAGATCATGTAGGTTAAGGTAAGCTGATTTAAGAATTTACTAGTTAATAATTCATTTTATTGTTGAAAGGTGAGGGACTGATCTAACAAAAGACCTAAATATTTCATTTGTTGCTGCATGGAAAATGAATGACATGAAGGATTGATAACAGTAAAAGTCTGAGACCTGGAAAGTTTTTTTTCCTTTTTCTTTTTGGAAGTGCCAAAGTGCATAACAGTAGATTTCTGAGAGTTAATAGTCAATCTGTTTTTTGAGAACTGGCTTCAGATTGCTGAAAAGTCAATTTGGAGTTGCTTGGTGATGGCAGTTGTTGGACTGTGGGATTTAGTTATGACAATATCATCAGTACACTTTTATTTATTTGATATTTGTTTATTTTGAAAGTCCACTTGGGATAACACCCCATTTTCAGCGGAGGCCTGGGGAAAAAGTATCACTTTGACATAATATGGTTAAAGTTAAATATAGTTATTACAATGCCTAAGACAGAAGAATGAATTATTAACTATGTAAAAATTCAGCTTCACTTCATACAGTGTGAACCTATGCATACATAATGCAAATATTTGAACACTATAACAAGTTAAAAAAGAACATTGTCAATAGAAAAGGTATTCACAAATTGCAATTCATAGAGATGACATTAAACATACTAAGTACACTCTTTGGAACAGAGATGATTTGATAACATAGCCTAGGCAAAATTATATGTGTTCTTTATCTAAGAAATAGATTTTCCTAATTCTATCTGAACATAGTCAATGCATGCTGGTGGTGGAAGGAGGGAGGGACTAGTTCAGCCTGGGATAGTGCTGGAGCAGAATCAGGTTTTATTTAGGTAATCTTTTAGTAGGAGTTTGAAGATGGAGAGGTTAGATCTGGATCTAGTTTACAGAGGGATAGAATTACATTTTCTAGCGACAGAGTATGAGTATGAGTAGAATTTGGTCAGAGGATTTGTGGGGTAAAGATGTTATTTATTAGATCAAAGCAGTTAAGGTGACAGGAATAGAAAATAGGAGTAAAAGTAGGGCAGTCATTGGCTTTGTAAATAATGCTGTGTGTGGTGATAAGCTGTACGTAATATAAGATGTGAGGCAGTTAAAGCCAATTCAAAGCCTTAAAGGCAGCAGTAGTGGTTGCGGTATTGTTTGTTGGTGGCAAATTTTGCAACCTTATCATAGCATGCCTGCAGTTTATTTTTAACTGTAGACTGAAGGTGGATGAGATGGGAAAATGTAGATAGTGACAATAGTGTTTTCTGTGGTGCTGATAGGAATATTTTTAGGCCTGTAGAGCATCCCTAATTTCTGTTGAGCCATGTTTGTTATTTTGGACACGCAGGTCAAATTTAAGGTTGCCATCTAGAATCACTCCAAGAGGTTTTGTATGGAAAATAACTTCAATTTCAATAAGAGATTTAGAAACTTGCTTTATCAGGCATGTGTGATTTGGGGAAAGTAGCAGGAACTTTGTCTTTAAGGTTAAGGTTGAACAGTAGCTGGACATTATGGAGCCATTTCTCAGTTGAGGAATATACTTTTTGTATGATATGGAGGGGTTCAGGCAAATGTAGATGAGCTGTAGAATGCCCTTTAGCAGACTACCTGGGTAAAGTGAAAAGAGGAAATGGAAAATAACTGAGCATTGTGGATTGACTTTAAACACAGTGCTTGGAATTAAAAGATAGCTTTGTCCAAGTACTGTGAGAGTTCATTTGGAGAGATACTTTGTATAGCCCTATACAACTTCCATGGAGAATCCATGGTGGCTTAATTTGACAATAGCATGCTTTAATCCATTGTTTGATGACTTGTTTCAGATCTAGAAAGACTGGTACTGTCCTTTGCCAGCTTTTCAGATTGAATAAACTTGCCTAGAGATTGCAAATATAGCAGTTAAAGTAGAATATGTAAAGTGAAAGTAATTTTGCTTGTCGTCAAAAGGTCATACTTTGTACCTATAATTTACCATTATTTTGACTAACGGGCACACATTTGCTATAAATCTGTTACCTGTTGTTGCTGTGGGTTAGACATTTTAGAGACGGTATTGTGGTGCCAGGGTAGAAAAAAATATTTAAAAAGTGGATATATATTTTTTCTTTCTTATTTCAAACTGTTAGCACTAGTATAATGCTATATTTAAGCTCTGTTTAATTTGCAGTAGATGTGTTTCTGTGTCCATATAACTTTTCTCTGTTTAAGAAGAACAAAGAGAAAGGAAAAAAAATATATGCAGTTTATATCTGAAGCGTACAATATCAATTCCTATTTTCCTGTATTAGGAAGCAAAAGTGCAATTGGGAAAGCAATCATTAGTATTTAAATGTGAAGTCCTCCTAGTATTCCTGAGTGTATGAATGTATGTGTGTGTGTGTGTGTGTGTGTGTGTGTGTGTGTGTGTGTGTGTGTGTGTGTGTGTGTGTGTGTGTGCGTATGTGTGTGTGTGTGTGTGTGTGTGTGTGTGTGTGTGTGTGTGTGTGTGTGTGTGTGTGTATTTAAACTTCTGGTCTGTCGGAAGAGAGGATAATCTAGAATGTATATTTTGCGGTTGAGATCAGAGTCAGTCCTGCTGCAAGATACTGAGGTAAACACTTCCAAGTAAGTTTTCTCTGAAAATCTGCAACTCTGCATTGGGTAATGTCTTTACTAACTTATAACATTTAGGGGCAGTATCATCTGAGATGTAGATAGCAGGGTACTTAAAATTAAGACACTTTCTTTAAATATTTTGTTTTGCACAACTGACTATTGTTTTTCTTTTCTTGTTCATTATTTACATTTGCTTATTTAATGTTTATCAGCACGCTCTTAACATCTTTTTTGTTTAAATAATGCTATAATTTATTCATACTAAGGTCTTGTGTCTGGTATTTGTTATTTATTTATTTAGTTATGCATTATTTATTATTTGAGAAGAGTGTATTATTTAGCACTAGAGGTCGGCAAGTCATGGTATTTACCTACAGCAGTTCAGGTCTCTTAACTTATTACCAGAGAAATATATATTTTGTAATTAATATTTGGCTATTAACTAAGAGTGGCACAATAACCATTGTGACTCTAGCCCAATAATTCTAAATCAGTGGTAGTACTGTCATAGTAGAAAGAGAGTTCTACCACCCTTCCCTGGGAATAGTGTGTATATGCGTGTGTGTGTGTGTGTGTGTGTGTGTGCATGTGCGCAAGCGTGTGTGTGCATGTGTGTGTGTGTGTGTGTGTGTGTGTGTGTGTGTGTGTGTGTGTGCATTTGCCCAGCACATCTTGTTTGTATGTTGGCGTGTGTGTGTGTGTGTGTGTGTGTGTGTGTATGTGTGTGTGTGTGTGTGTGTGTGTGTGTGTGTGTGTGTGTGTGTGTGTGTGTGTGTGTGTGTGTATTTAATGCAGTATGGAAATCAGTTAATGCCATTAATTTTAATTTTTTTTTGAAAAGCAGTTAC
This sequence comes from Protopterus annectens, assembly GCF_019279795.1. Lineage (NCBI taxonomy): Eukaryota > Metazoa > Chordata > Ceratodontiformes > Protopteridae > Protopterus > Protopterus annectens. The sequence goes on from NC_056733.1 coordinate 380,855,363, forward strand.
CACTGGATAAGGGGCACTGGAAAATATTTTGATTCACAGAGAGACAGTAGTGAGAAAGGGGCCTATGGTGCTAAGCCATAGACTCAGCTCTGTCAGTGATTAGTATGCAGTCATAGTCTGTGTTTAAACGTTGGAAGCCAATAACCAGTGCATATTCACTTTATCCTCTTATTATTAGCTTACACTTTATAGGTTCATAGGTTCATACTAGGCTATCAGCCCTAGGGCATTTATAAGCCTAGCCAGAGTATGTTTGGCTTTTGCCACCCATTTTAAATTAATTTTGCTATGCCCTTTTTCGAGGTTAATATACTGTGCCTCTGTCTAACAGTGACACAGAAGTGATACCCGGGGTAAACCTACGATCTCCCATCCACTCATCAAGATTCCTCTTGAAGAGAGTCAATGAGGGACTCTGCCTAACCTGGACTGGGATTTTATTTCAGAGTGAAGGGACCCTCTGGGTTATGAATCTGTCCCTCCCGCATGTCCTATTTATTTCAGTGCTGAGGTTCTAGTCTCTCGAGCATGTAGCTCGATGGGATTTGGATTTTTTGAGGTGCAGCATGTCCCTTAATTCCGGGTTGGACATGGCTTTATACGTCAGGCACAGGTCGCCTCTGAGCAGGTGGTATGCCACTGAGTAGAGCTAGAGTTTCTTTAACTGGGCAGCATATGGCATCTGTTTGAGCCCTTTGATCCTCTTGGTGATGTACTTTTGGGGTCTTTCCAGTTGCTGCAGGTGTTTGGTAAGGTACATCCCAAAAGGGGCATTGTACTCGATTATGGGCCTGATGAGGGATGAGTAAAGAGGCACGATGACCTCCCCTAATCTAGATGTGAATCCCTTCATGATTAGGTGGGCTATATAAAATGTTTTTCTAACCACTTTGGCCACGTGGTTGTCAAATGAGAGTTTGCTATCAACTTGGGTCCCCAGGTCCCTAATTACTTCTTCTGTACTTAATGGATTACCACCTATGTGGTAATTTGTGGGCACTTTGTTTTTGCCAAAGGGGATGACTATACACTTTGTGGCGTTTAGCTTGAGGCCATGGCTCTGGAACCAGTTGTCTGTTTCTATGAGGCCCTTTTGGAGGATGCTTGTGTCGACTGGAGAGTCGATTATGGTGCCCAGTTTGCAGTCATCTGCGAACTTGGTCAGCCACAGTCCTTCTGTGTTGGCCTGTACCTCTGAGAAATATATACCAAACAAGAGCGGTCCCAGGACTGAACCTTGAGGGCCGCCACTTGTAACTGGTTTGGAGTCTGATATGGCTCCAGCAATTCTAACCATGTGGGTTCTGTCCTTGAGCCAGTTTGCAACCCATCTAGTGACATAGGGGTTTATATTTAAGCTGGTGAGCTTATCTATAATGCCTGAGTGGGGTATTGTATCGAAGGCTTTTGCGAGGTCCAGGTAGGCTGTGTGGACCACCTTCCCTTCGTCAATGGCCTTGGTGACTGTTTCAAAGAAGTTGACCAGGTTTAAGAGGCAGGATCTGCCTTAACAAAGCTGAACTGGGTAGGATCCAGTGTCTGTAGGTCCCCAATATCTTTATTTATGAGGTCCATGATGATCCTTTCCATAGCTTTGCAGACCAAGCTAGTCAGGCTTATGGTGCGATAGTTTCCAGGGTCCGTTGAGGCACCACCTTTGTGGAGAGGGACCACTGTTGCTGTACGCCACTCTTTGGGTACATATCCTGTAGTAAGGCTGAGATTGAACAGTAGTTTTATGTTTGGGTTTAGCTCTTCTTGGAGTTCATGTAGAACGCAGCCTGGGACACCATCTGGTCCCATTGATGCTGTGTTTTTTGCTTTGGAGAGGGCGGCTCTTACCTGAGCATCTGAGATGTCAAGGGGGCAGCACTCTGCTGGGATAGATATTTGCCCTTTTGGTGGGGGGGGGTTTGCACTGAACCTGTCAGTTAGGATGTTGGCAATGTCTGTGGGTTTGGTGTATTTTTTGTCATTTTGGACTAATTCTGAGCATATCTGGGAATTCCCACCCAGGTTCCTAATATAACTAAAGAAAGCCTTGTGATTATCCTTAGTGTCCTGTGCAATTTTTCTCTCGAAGCTGGCCTTAGACGATTTTATGAGTGCCCTTAGTTTTTTGCTAATTATGATCAGAGATTCCTTCCCTTTTTGGCATTTTGCTCTATCATGTAGTAGCTTCCTCCTTCTATTGTATAGTTTGTTTATGGCTGGGGTCCACCAGACAGGACGTCTGCCTTTGGAGGATTGGGTCTTGGTTTTATTTGGAATTGCATGATCCATTCATTCCTGAAGGTGTTCATAGAATGCATTTCTAAAGGATTCTGCCGTCTGGGCCGTATTTTCCACAGGCCCGGGGGCTTTGAAGGATTCCACCTCGGTTTTGAGGAGTGTGAAATTTGCTTTAGAGAAGTTTTTCACTGTGGTTTTCTGGGCTGGGGGTGGGGTCGGGATGTGAATATCCAGTGCGATCAGTTTATTGTTTGATCTTACCAGTGAGGGATACACTTCTGGTCTGGAGCATAGAGTCCCCATGTTGGTGATGATCAGGTCCAGTATGTTTTCCCCTCTTGTGGGAGTGGTAACAAGTTGTTCCATAGCATTTGAGTTTATGAATTCTAGGAACCTTTGGGCTAGGGTGTTGGAGCTAGAGTAATGCTCCCAGTCTATGTTTGGGTAGTTGAAGTCGCCCAATATAATGGTGTTTGGAGAGACTTTCATATTTTCCAGTGTTCTCAGGAAGGCCGAGTGGGGTTCCTGGGTTTGGGAGGGTGGTCTGTAGCAGGCTATAAACTGGAAGGTAGTTTTACCCACTGTTAGTTGCACATGGATAGTCTCTGATGCTTTGTGCTTTGCCACCAACCTGGAGGTGTGGGTATCTTTGATGAATATCGATACTCCCCCTCCTTTTGTGGTTCGGTCCAAGTTTTGGGGCCGAAAAGCATGGTATGAGGTATAACCTGGTAGTGTTGGGGTGCTCTCGGAAGCCCTGAACCAGGTTTCTGTTACTGCACAGATATCGATGTTCTCCATGCTAAGGAGAGTTTAAAGTGTGTGCATCTTGAGGTTTAGACTTCTGGCATTGAGTAGCATTACTCTTAGTTTCTTATCCCTTGTGATACCTATGGAGGTGGGTTTGTCTTTTGAGCCTTGTCTAAAAAAGGCACTATGGGGGTAGCAAGAGCCTTTGCCAATATCTGAAAGCCCAGGGGTGACAGGTGCAAGCTGTCTCTAGCGAAGCATCGTGGCTTGTCAAGCATATCATCCCAGGCTGACAGGCATTGGATCCCCTTTGAATGACACCAGTACTTAAGCCAATTGTTGAAATTGATCATCTTGTCTTCATATTGTGGCATCATTCTTGGTGAGGGTAAGATGCTACTCAAGGTCAGGGTCATACCGGCCTGGGCTACATGCTCAGAGAGCTCCTCTATGTCTCTTTTCATGTAGTCCAGGGAGGTACGTCTCAGGTCATTTACACCAGCATGGACAATGACTAAGTCATATCTGTACTTGCCTTGGAGTGACCTGAGTGCTTGTGTTATGTGGCGGATCCTAGCGCCTGACAGGCTGCTCACCGTGACCTTCTCCTTGTTCAGCCTGGTGAGCGGGACGTCAGTGTGCCTGATGATAGAGTCACCTATTACAAGTGTATCAGGTGTGTTGTTTAGCCTTAAGGGCTGTGACTGTTCAGCACACTGGCTTTGTGAGATATGTGTTGCACGTGTTTTGTTTTGGGGTAGCGGTTGCTTGGGTGTCTGCTTTGGAGGTCTCTGCTGCTTAGGCAATCTTTATTTAGAGCCTCTGAGTATATTTTTGTGTGATTATGTGTTTGGTTTGCTGTCGTGGTAGGTCTATGTGTGACTGGAATTGTAGTGAGTGTGGTTTCCTTCTCCTCCTGACTGGTTATGCCAGTACTGAGTTGAGAGAGCTCAGCCTCCAGTTTGGCTATATGGTTGCTTCTCTCACATGTGTTGGAATTTGTTGGGAGGAGGAGAGGGTTGTCTGTGTACATGAGGCAGTTGTAACATTGCCTCAAGATTCCCAGATTCACCAGCTGGACCGGAGAGGAGATTGACAACTGACCTTTGGACATGCTAGAATAATATTGGGAATTCCTTTATAATTGAAACTTGTGACTTGGTTATTGAAGCATTGGATTACTGAATTATATTTTCATTCAAAAATCATATCTTCCTTCCTTATAGAAAAAATCATACATTATATCACTACATAAAGGAGATGACTATACTGAAATTACAAGCTGTAGACCAATTGCCTTACTGTCCCATCTCTCTAAAACATTGTAAAATACATCTACAAACAACTGTTACAGTACTTACTTCACAAAAACCTATTCACCCCTGACCCAACATGGCTTTTCACCAGAACATAGTGCAACAACTGAGACACCATTATTAAGGCCAAGGATAGCAACAAATGTATTTCCTCCCTCTTCCTAGATCTGTCTAAAGCATTTGATACTGTCAGCATCCCAAATTACTATCAAGTGATTTAATTCTACTCAACTGATTTACTAGCTATCTGTCTAATTATTGCCAATCTGTTAAATGGCTCTCTGCTTTCTCTACTTTCCTCCCAGTGAATGCTGAGGTCCCACAAAACTCCATCTTTGGTCCCATTCTCTTTAATATACTGATTAACAATCTTTACATATCTTCCCAATATGCTTCTCTGATACAATATGAAGATGATGCAGCTCTCATTTGCTCAGCAGACAGCCTTTCTCATCTGCAAACTATTACAGTTTGTCTTCAGCCCCATAAAAATTGGTTAACTGGCAACCAACTATTCCTCACCTCCTGTCAAAGGATACTCTTACTCTTTCTTAATTCCCTAAAATTTAACAAAGAAAATGCCAAAATTTCATCATTAAACAGAACCATATAGAAATAATTTCCCATACCAGACTATTAGATGTATGAACAGACAAACAATTTACATTTCACTTACATATGGAAAATTCCAAAATAATGCACGAAAAACTTGAAATGCTTTAGACATCAAGGAAACTTCTCTCTACACCCTCCTGAGATCCACTTGCTAACTCATTTCTCCTTCTTCCTTCCTTACCCTCTGCTTCTCTCATTCTAACCAATCAACAGGTCAAAATAACATCAAAGCTAGACGTATGTTATAATAAAATGGCTGGATTTGCAGCAAATCAGACAAACAATTTTCATCATTGCATTGCTTATAAATCCTTAAACTGGTTCAATCTACCTCTCTGTCTCAAATATACCCATCTTCTGCAGGCACGCAAAATGATATATAACCCCCTTAGCTTGTCCTGCTGTTAGCTCTACCCTTAATCACTATCTACCTAACCACCCCTTTGCTGTCTGAAAAACAACTCCTTACAATGTATAAGCCCAAAAAGTCCATTAGACACTCTATTTACTCAAACTCAGTAGCCAAATCTTGGAACAATATCTTGATAGACATTAGAGCAATATCTAGCACTCACTTGTTTAAAAACTCGCTAAAACACTTTCTCACCCAGTTCTGGCTCTGTACTTGCATCACAACAGGCTGAAACATCATCCTTTCTCTTCTGGTCATCCTCTCCTCTTTCTCTTCATCTGTTACTATCCCTCTCTTCTCATCTTTCTATCACTCTTCCCATCTTCTGTACTGCCCTCTATAATTTCCATCTCTTTTAATAATGAATCATTTGTGAAGGCTAATCTTATCTGTCTTCTGTAAACAAGCAATCTCTCAAACTGTAAAAGTTGTAGAAAAGCAATAATGTTAACTAGCTAGTTATAAAACATTTTAAATATGTATAAATGTAAATTTTGCACTGTTGTTTCTTCTGCCACCTCTTTTGCATTATGCAAATGTTGCACTATCTCTTCTGTCATCACACTTGTATTGCAGATTGAATATTACTGGGCATGTATTCAATCTCTAGTTATTGGAGCTTGTGTCCCTGGGTCTTCACTGAAAATGGGTTCTATGTCCAGTCAGACTTTCCAAGTAAACAAAAGTCAAATAAATAAATAAATGAATAGATTTGTGTATCCTAACCTGTTGGGAACTAGTGGTGTGACTCAAAAGACCATTGGTCTGGTGGCCAAAATACCTCTCTGTTACAGTAGAGCAGATTTCCCATATCCTGGTAGTACACTCAATGGCAATGGTCAGGTTCAAACTCCTCCAGTATCAGCACAATCCATTACCATATTGGCGACAGTGACCCTGTTCCTTCACATTCTTATGGTCATGGTGGGATTCGAACAGTCTCAGTGCTAACCTAGATCTTTATATATGTAAATTAAAGCATGTTTACATGCAGGTGGTATAATATTTGTACTTATGACATGTTGTAGAAGAAAGAAAGGGACTTGCAGATAAGAGAGACACATAGATTAAGTAATCAATGGTGAAGGATATGGGATTTGTGATTGTATCTAAAGTCTGTTATTTTTATCTTTTTGCGTAATCTCCTAAAGACTTTTTTTCAAGATTGCTTTAAAATAGAAGGGGTTTTCAGGTCGAGTATGTAAATATGTGAAAGGAATGTTTGGGTTTTTATTATTTAATTAAGACATATGAGGGGAAGGAGGTGAAGAGATAATGTTCATGATGCTGGTCAAAATTTTGCCAGATATGTTGGAAGTGTACATACCTTTTGGGAACACTTTGTCTGTATTTATAGTTTTAATGGTGGACCAGAAATTCTTAGGATTATGTAGATGCAATGTTTGCAAATCCAGACTGTCTTGAGATTTAGCAGTATTTTGTTTTATTCTATTTTTCTTTTTATAGTTAAAAATGATTTCAATTTGTTGGCATTACTGCTCTGAGATTTTCATTTTCACCAGTATGAATCCCGTTGTCCAATGAGCACAAGGTCAGGGCTTAATTCATGCAACACTAATTCACATTAAAACATAACTGACTTTGAAAAAAATATATTTGCGTTTTGAGTAAATTCAAAATACTTTAATGGATTTATGAGTATTATAATCATACAACAATGGCCTGTTGCATTTTTGTGACTTACTAGAAGAACATCTGTTTCTTTTTGTATACTATAAAGTAAATCATATTGTACTTCCAATTAAACTATTTTTCTGTGAGAATGTGTTGATTGTCTTTAAATATTCTATTTACATGTAACACAGTTAGTTTTATCAAAATAGCTATTATGTGTGTCATAATGCATTTAGTTTATAATGTTTGGCCATGAAATTGCTTACTGTAAGTTTTTATTCCTCCTAATAATGTAATTCTATTAAATTGTAGCAGTAACCGTCAAGGGTTGTGATACATTCTTTATTTATTTCTTGACATTTTATTACTGGGAAATTCTGACTGGGTAGGAGTCCATTTTCAGCAGATGCCCAGGGAGAAAAGGTCCAAAGCAGTATAAAACATTTTAAGAACAATAATTTTGCTTTCTTTAGGGTGGCCACGGTGGTGCAGTGGTTAGCATTGCCACCTCACAGCTAGAGGTTCTCCAGTTCAATTCTCGGCTGGGGTGCCTTCTGTGCAGAGTCTGCATGTCCTCCCTGTGGTCACGTGGGTTTCATCCAGGTGCTCCAGTTTCCTCTCACATCCCAATGACATGTAGTAGGTGAATTGGACACTCTAAATTGGCTCTAGGTGTGAGTGTGTGCATGTGTGTGCCTTCTGTGGAAGGTTGGGCACCAGGCTGGCAACTGGACACCATAAAACTCCACTGCCAATCATGCAGAGGCAGATGATCCATTGTGGCAAACCCTAACTGGGAAAAAGCCAGAAGAAGAAGAATTTTACTTTCTTTAAAAATAATACAAAAAAAAAGAAAAAAAAAACATTTTAAATAATTATACCAAATTAGACATAATATGAAAACATTGGTTAAGAAGAGATACAAGTTATATGACAATGATTTAATACTTAGTAATTTTAGACAGGTTATAGAGAAATTAAAGGTAAGTTACTATAATACAAACAGGAGTTGCAATACAAAGTAAGAGAAAAGCAGGCTTATGGTATATTTAGAAGCAAAGAAACAACACACTGTATTCCTGGGCAATCATGTGAAGCTTCTCCAGTTGAAAAACGGATTCAAGTCAAACATAAGGTAAATCCTTTATTGTGTACAAAAATGCAGTTTACTACATATATGTGGCATGTCCCTCATCATGCACTTTCATCCTGAATACCCTTAGTATGACAGAACAAAATGGTGATCCCCTGTGTTCTGCCTTATTTAAATACTAGATGAATGCCACATGCTAAGTAATCAATTACTTAATACTATCTTAAAGACATAGTGCTTTCCGCATGAAAAATAACATTAGTGAGATAGTGAGTAAAGTAAATATAATATTATATGTGAATAAGATGTATAAAATAATGTATATAAAATATGCAAAAATGAATTCAAATATAACCCCAAGTTCCCACAGTTTAAAAAATGACTGTCTTAGTACTATCAGTTAATCAGGGTTACCAAAAACCTACAAAAATTGTAAACACACATAATGTTACTCCTGATAAAATCCATACAACAATCATTGTTTTCAAGTGAAAAAAATGGTTTGGAAAATAACACATATATTGATATTGAGTGCAAATATATAAAATATCCTAATATTAAAAATAATTACTCCAACATGCAGATAATATAAAATAGTGTATATAAACCTTGTTCTGAAAACTATAAACTCTCCCGGGGTGTTCAAAGCAAGGCATTTCTTAATTTTAAAACTGGCAAGGTTGAAATAATGTCATTGATACCAAGAAAAACTGTTGCATTTAACCTCAACTGCCAGCAAAGCTCTCTGTATTCCAGCTTAGTCTCCCAAGCCCCTCCCCAAGGATCACAGGGTACTACTTCCAAAATCCCAAAATGGAACTTTTTAAAATTCACAAAAAGAACAGAATATTTATAAAGTGCACCAATTGGGTTAGCTTTGTTGATACCCTACCAGTGTTCATAAATCCTCTTTTTAAGGGGCCTTTCAGTCTTATCAATGTAAAATGCTGGGCATGAATCACACATAGCTATATACACTAATCCACTAGTATTGCAATTCCCATAAGTACTTTGTCTTGGTGAAATACCCTGTGTCTCCCCTCACCACTGTTACTAGATTTGAAATTTTTTTTCTGATCTTCTGGGGAAGAGGAATCCAAAGGGTCAGAAATATAAGGAATCTCAGTGTGCATGTGTCCTGAACCATTGTCTCCTGGGCCATATAGGTTTATAGGTTCATAGGTAGGTACTAAGCTATCTGCCCTAGGGCATTTATAAGCCTAGCCAGAGTGTGTCGGCTTTCGCCACCCCATTGATTAATTAACCGATCCTCTGTCAAGCAGAGCCAATGAAGTGATCCCAGGGGAGTATTTTCTGTTACCCATCCACTCATCAAGGTTTCTCTTGAAGAGTGTTAGTGAGGGGCTCTGCCTAATGTAGTTTGGAATTTTGTTCCAAAGCATGGAAAGTCTCTGTGACAGGAATCTATCCCTCCAGCATGTTCTATTTATTGTTGTGGCGAGGTTTAGCTCATTAGAGCACGTGGCTCGCAGTGACTTGGATTTCTTTAGGTGAAGCAAGTCCATCAATTCTGAGTTGGACATGGCTTTGTAAGTCAGGCAGAGATCACCTCTGAGTAAGCGATATGCCATAGAGTGCAACCGGAGGTTTTTCAGTCGGGCTGCATAGGACACATGTTTGAGGCCAGTAATCCTCTTGGTGAGGTACTTTTGTGGTCTTTCCAGCTTTTGGAAGTATCTTGTGAGGTACATCCCAAATGGGGCATTGTACTCTATGATGGGTCTGATGAGTAACGAGTAGAGGGGCACTATAACCTCATTATTTCTAGATGTGAACCCTTTAGTAATTAGATGAGCCACATAGAAGGATTTCCTAAATACTTTGGCAATATGATTATCAAAGGAGAGATTATTATCTACCTGTATCCCCAGATCTCTTATTACCTCTTCTGTATTAAGGGGGCTGCCACCTATGTGGTAATTCATGGGTGTTTTGTTTTTCCCAAACGGGATGACTATGCATTTTTTGGCATTTAGCTTGAGGCCATGACTTTGACACCAGGTGTCCATCTCAGTAAGGCCCTTTTGGAGGATGTCCGTGTCAGCTGAAGAGTCAATTATTTCTTCCAGTTTGCAGTCATCAGTGAACTTGGTTAGCCGTAGTCCTCCTGTGTTTGCCTGTACTTCTGAGAAGTACATGACAAACAGTAGGGGTACCAGGACCGAGCCCTGTGGGACACCACTTGTGACTGGTTTAGAGTTGGACCTGGAGCCCACTATTCTTACCGTGTGAGTTCTGTTTGTAAGCCAGTTGGCAACCATTCTCGTGATGTAGGGGTTCATATTCAGGCTGGTGAGTTTTTCTGTAATACCCGAGTGGGGAATGGTGTCAAAAGTCTTGGCGAAGGTCAAGGTAGGCTGTGTGAACCACCTTTCCCTCGTCTATGGCCTTGGTGACTATCTCGAAGAAGTAAACCAGGTTTAGTAGGCATGCTATGCCCTTAATAAAGCCAAACTGGGTTGGATCAAGTGTTTGGAGGTTCCCAATGTCTTTGTTAATGAGTTCCATGATGATGCACTTCATAGCCTTGCAGACCAGGCTAGTCAGGCTTATGGGGCGATAGTTACCAGGGTCAGTTTGGACCCTCCTTTGTGGAGAGGAATAATTGTTTCTGTGCGCCATTCTATGGGCATGTAGCCTGTGGAGAGGCTGAGGTTGAACAACATGTTTAGGTGGGGGGTTAGTTCGTTCTGTAGTTCATGCAAGACACAGTGTGGAGCACCATCTGGCCCCATTGACACTGTGTTTTTGGCTTTTGAAAGGGCTGTGATTTATGGGACACTACACTTTTCCGGTATTGTTGTGGGCCCTTTTGGGGGTGAGAGGGGGGTGAAGCTTGCACTGAATCTATCTGCCAGGATGTTGGCAATATCAGTAGGTTCAGTATATTTTGTGCTATTTTGCACTAGTTCAGTGCATATCTGTGAGTTGCCACTTAGCTTCTTAACATAGCTAAAGAAGGCTTTGTGGTTATCTTTTGAATCCTTGGCTATTTTTATTTTGAAGTTAGCCTTGGATGACTTCATGAGGGACCTTAGTTTCTTACTGATACTGATCAGGGATGTCTTTCCTTCTTGGGATTTGCTTTTTTTCTTAACTAGTTTCCTCCTTCTATTGTATAGCCTGTTTATGGCAGGGGTCCACCAGACTGGTTTCCTTCTCTTAGTGGAGTGAGTCTTGGTTTTGCTAGGGATTGCATGATCCATGCATCCTTGTAGGTGCTCATAGACTGCATTTGTAAAGGTTTCTGCATCTTTGGCAGCATTATCCTTTAGCATGGGGGCTGTGAAACTTAACGCCTCTGTCTTAAGTAAGGTAAAGTTTGCTTTAGAAAAGTTTTTACTGTGGTTTCCTTTGTTGGGGGTGGTGGTGGGGTGTGGACATCCAGAGTAATTATTTTATGGTCTGATCTAACCATTGACAGGCTGACCGCCGGTGTGGAACACCTGTCACCCATGTTGGTGATAACCAGGTCCAATATGTTTTCACCTCTGGTAGGGGAGTTTACCAGCTGATCCAGAGCATTTGAGCTGATGAATTCCAGGAAGCACTGGGCCTGGGAGTTTGTACTTGAGTAGTTTTCCCAGTTAATGGTAGGGTAATTGAAATCGTCCAGTATCAGGGTGTTCGGTATGACCGTTATGTTTTCCAGTGTCTCCAGAAAGGTGGAGTGGTGGTCTTGGGTCATGGAGGGTGATCTGTAGCAGGCCACAATTTGTGTTGCAGATTTGCCCAATATTAGTTGCACATGGATGATCTCAGAGGTATCATGCTGCACCACTAACCTGGAGGTCTAGGTATCCTTGATGGATATGGATACACCCCTTCCTTTTGTGTTTCAGTCTGTGTTCTTAGGCCGAAATGTGTGGTATGAGTTGTAGCCCGGTAGTGCTGGGGTGCTCTCTGGAGCCTTGAACCAGGTTTCAGTTATTGCACAGATGTCGACATTCTCCATACTGAGGAGTGCTTCAAGCATGTGCATTTTGAGATTTAAACTCCTGGCGTTGAGTAGCATAACCCTCAGTTTTTACTTAATTGTGCTGTTTACAGAGGTTGGTTTGACTTTTGAGCCTTGCCTATAAAAAGCACTATGGGTGCAGCAAGGGCCTTGGCTAATATTCGAAAGCCTAGGGGTGACAGGTGCAAGCCGTCTCTTGCAAAGCAACGCGGCTTGTCGAGCATGTCATCCCAGGCTGACAGACACTGGATCCCCTTTGAATGACACCAGAAGCTTAGCCAATTGTTGAAACTGATCATTTTTTCTTTATACTGATGTATCATTTTTGGTGAGGGCAGGATGCTACTCAGGGTCAGGGTCATAGCAGCCTGGGCTACATGATTAGAGAGCTCTTCCATGTCTCTTTTCATGTAGTCCAGGGAGGTGTGTCTCAGGTCATTCACACCAACATGAACAATGACAGAGTCATATTTGTAATTGTTCTGGAGTCACATGAGTGCTTGTGTTATGTAGCCGATTCTGGCTCCCGACAGGCAGCTAACAGTAACCTTCTGCTTGTCCAGCCTAGTGAGTGTGAAGTCAGTGTGCCTGATTATAGACTCACCTATTACTAGTGTGTTAGGTATGTTATTTTGCCTAAAGGGCTGTGATTGTGCGGCACACTGATTTTGTGTTTTATGTGTTGTCTGGTTTGTGACAGGAGGTGCAGGTTGTTTGGGTGTCTGCTTTAGAGGTCTCTGATGTTTTTGCAGGTTTTTATTTAGAGCCTCCGAGTATGATTTTGTGTATTTATGTGTATTTTTTGCCAGTGCTGGTTTAGTAGGTCTATGTGTGGCTAGAGGTGTGGTACAAGTGTTAACCTTCTCCTCTTGACTGTCTGTACAAGTCTTGGGTGGAGACAGCTTAGCCTCCAGTTTGGTTGTATAATTGCATCTCTCGCATATGTTAGTGTTTTGTGGTAGGAGGAGAGGGTTGTCTGTGTACATGAGGCAGTTGTAATATTGCCTCAGGATACCCAGACTCACCAGCGGACTGGAGAGTACACCTGAAATTGCCCTTTAGTCATGCCTGAATAGTAGGGTGTGCTGCTTAGTCACTTGGTTGGTGAGGAGTCAATAAACAGCCTTGCCCTGCTGGCCAATCAAGTGTCAGGGTATATTAGTGCTTGCTATTAGGTCTGAGCAAGTGCTGGGCTGTAGGATGCTTTTTGAGTGCTTAGGTTGAGAGTTAGACTAGTTTCAAGGGAAAAACTGAACAGGAGACTTAGTGGAGCCGGGAATAATTTAACCGTAGCTAACCAGCACTGCCTGGCATGCAAAACTGTGCAAACACGTTTTTTATAGCAGGGAAATGAAAGAGATAGAAATTAGCCCAAAATGGCCAATAAATTACTAACTTCTGGGCTGGAACCACCCCTCCAGAGACAGATAGGCTGCTCAAAGTTCCCCTCTCTCACAGGTGAACAGAGAAACTTCCTTCTATCCAAGTAAGGTATGGGCAACTCAGAAACTTGTAACACAGTCCTGAATTCAGCATTAGCCTGAAAACTGGACTATACTAGCTTAGAAAGGCAGGAAACAAGGAATTTTTTTTTTTTTTTTTTTTTTAAATATAAGGCAAAAATAGTAAAAAATACACTTAAACAGATTTAAATGACTACAAACAATCAGACAAGGCTATCACACTTTAGTGTGTAGCCTATAACAGTTAAATTATTTAAACAAAAAATGACTTTTTAAAAGTGCAGGCAGTCAAATAAGTACAATATGTGAAAAAAATATGCGAAAGAAAAACATCACAATAAATGCTGGAAAATCGGCATTTAGGTAGAAAACAGTTAAGTACAGCAAGAAAGTGCAGAAAACTGATACTTAATCACTCCAAAGTCTCTCTTCTAAGCTAGAAGGCTTGTATCAGTTTTAGGCTTTCTAGTGCTTCCCAGTAGGTTAGTTACAGGAAAGATGGGAACCAAGCGCTGATGTGGTCTTTTAAACCAGAAAGTTGAAAGAGATGGAAAAATTGTCCAAATGGTCAATAAACTACAATTTCTGGGCAAGAACCACTCCTCTTGTGGTAGACAGGCTACCAAATGCTTACCACTCCCATTGATAAGTTAGAAGGCTTTCCTACAACACAGAAAGGCTTCCCGGGCTCAGAAGCTTACCAACAGTCCTGGAAACAGCAACTCTGTATCTGGTTTAGGCTAGTTACAGGAAAGGTGGGAAACATGTACAAGTGTGGCTTTTAAACCAGAAAGTTGAAAGAGATAGAAAAAAACTGCCCAAACGGCCAATAGCTACAGTTTCTGGGCCAGGAACCACTCCTCTTGTGGTAGATAGGCTACCTAATGCTTACCACTCCCACTGATAAGCAAGAAGGCTTCCCTCCAACACAGAAAGGCTTGGGGGCTCAGAAGCTTACAAAGATTCCTGGAAACAGCAATTCTGTACCTGGACTAGACTAGTTACAGGAAAGGGGGAGAACAAATGCAAACGCAGGCTTTTAAGCCAGCAAGTTGAAAAATATGGAAAACTGCCCAAACAGCTAATAAACTACAATTTCTGGGCCAAAACTCATTCTTCCTGTGGAGGATAGGCTACCTAGTGTTTACCACTCTCACTAAGCTAGAAGGCATCCCTCTAACACAGAAAGGCTTAGGGGGCTCAAAAGCTTACTAGCAATCCTGGATACAGCAACTCTGTAACTGGACTAGGCTAGTTATAGGAAAGGCAGGAAACAGGCGCAAGTGCGTCTTTCAAACCAGAAAGTTGAAAGAGATGGGAAAAAACTGCTCAAACAGCCAATCATTACAATTTCTGGGCCAGGGACCACTCCTCTTGTGGTAGATAGGCTACCTAATGCTTACCACTCCCACTGATAAGCAAGAAGGCTTCCCTCCAACACGGAAAGGCTTGGGGGCTCAGAAGCTTATAAAGAGTCCTGGATACAGCAAATCTGTATCTGGACTAGACTAGTAACAGGAAAGGCAGGAAACAAGCACAAACACAGGCTTTTAAATCAGAAGGTTGAAAGATATGGAAAAGCTTCCCAAACGGCCAATAAACTATAATTTCTGAGCCAAAAAACACTCCTCCTGTGGTAGATAGGTTACCTAGTGCTTACCACTCCCACTGGTAAGCTAGAAGGCTTCTCTCCAACACAGAAGGGCTTGGGGGGGCTTAGAAGCTTACCAACAGTCCTGGATACAGCATATCTGTACCTGGACTACATTAGTTACAGGAAAGGTGGGGGCCAACCGCAAATTTAAACCAGAAAGTAGAAAGAGATGGAAAAACTGCCCAAATGGCCAATGAACTACAATTTCTAGGCCAAAACCCACTCTTCCCATGGTAGATAGGCTACCTAGTGCTTACCACTACCACTGATAAGCTAGAAGGCTTCCCCCAACACAGAAAGGCTTGGGGGGTTCAGAAGCTTACCAACAGTCCTGGATACAGCAAGTCTGTTTCTGGACTAGACTAGTTACAGGAAAGGCAGGAAACAAACTTAGAATTTTTTTTTTTACAGAAAAGCAGCTAAAACAGCAGTAAATACAATTCAAATTGCAGTGCAGGCTAGCACACTTGAGTGTGTACAATATTACGGCAAATACAGTTTAAATAAATGCAATTAAATTAACAAATGACTAAAAAACAAGTGCAGAAGGCAGTAAATTAGAAGGCTACTAACAAGCAGTAATAAGTGCAGAGTTAGAGTGACTGAACAGATAGCACACAGAACAGCAACTAAGACAGTTACAGTAAGAGCAGCTGAATAACATATATATATTTTATTTATTTATTTTTTTTTAGGGAGGGAAATGAGCAGGATTAAGAGGCTACAGGTGTTGTCCTTCCCAAATGCTCTGTTTGTACACAGTAGAAGTGCCTGAAATCAGAATGCACTCAGTTGAGTGAGCAAATGAGATGGGCCCAGAAGGAGTATCCAAATACAAATTTACAAGAGAGGCAGGCAATTTCAAAGCCACCAACATTAACACCAAAACAAGAACAGGGAGGGTGGGTGAGACACAGCCACAACTTCAGTTGAGTTAATATTCAGTGAGAAACAAAAATAAATAAATTAAATGCAGTACTATATGAAAAAGAGCGGATAAAAGTGTACTTAAATTCACTTATATGTCCAGTTGATTTCAGGTAGATCTTAGCCAGCCAAAGCTCAGATATTAAGCAGAAATAACCCAAAATGTACCACTTATATAAGGCAGAACAGAATGTCAGTGATGAGGTGAAACTACCCCCCCCCCACTGCTATCAAAGGCTACACAGAAATTTTAACAAGTACTCTGTAGAGACACAGCCACAACTTCAGTTGAGTTAATATTCAGCGAGAAACACAAATAAATAAATTAAATGCAGTACTATATGAAAAAGAGCAGATAAAAGTGTACTTAAATTCACTTATATGTCCAGTTGATTTCAGGTAGATCTTAGCCTGCCAAAGCTCAGATATTAAGCAGAAATAACCCAAAATGTACCACTTATATAAGGCAGGACAGAATATCAGTGATGAGGTGAAACTACACCCCACTGCTATCAATGGCTACACAGAAATTCTAACAAGTACTCTGTAGAGACACAGCCACAACTTCAGTTGAGTTAATATTTAGTGAGAAATACAAATAAATAAATTAAATGCAGTACTATATGAAAAAGAGCAGATAAAAGTGTACTTAAATTCACTTTAACATCCAGTTGATTTCAGGTAGATCTTAGCCAGCCAAAGCTCAGATATTATTCAAAATGAATGTCCCCATTATTTGACACTTCTCCATTTTTATAATTGTAATTGATTATTGTGTCCTGTACTTCTAATGAACTGTTGTTATTCCTCCTACGTGAATTGTTGGTTAGCACATATGCTATATTATCCCAATATTCCCAGGCATCTATATCTAACTTTTTCTGCTTTCTTTCCTTTATCTTGTCAACCTGCATGTCAGCATTATTAAAGATACTAGTGCATTTCTATTGATAAACTGTAAACAGCAAATCTTTTTTTTATACAGTCACTCAAACATTGAACCCATTTAACTAGGTCAACAATAACCTTCTCATTATGTTTTAATCTAACACTAAGTAATTTTAAGCCCTGCTTGTTAAATAAACAAGTTCATTATAAAAATCAATATCATCTGCTGCCCCATTAGGGGAATTTGTTGTATCTCAAACCCTTGGGGACATGGTTGTGCTGAATACATTCCACAAAAAACAACTCATCAAGTTATAAACTCCTTAATTTTAATAAATGTTTTTCCAAAAGATCAATGTTCTTTTCCACAGTCAACCCATTAAAAGTGTGAATAGTCTAAGATGACCCTAACCTAGAAAAATTGTACACCTGATTAATCCATTCATTAAAGTGAAAAAAGTTTCAGGGGTTGAATTATCTAAATGTTTACCATTAAGTCCAAGTTCATGAGTAATGTCTGTGCTGTTGTAGTCCAAACTAAAACAAGAATGACATACCAGTTTTGTTCAACAATTGATCCTTTCCTGCTGTTTCTGCCAACCTTAAGTTGCTTGCCA
The DNA here is from genome assembly GCF_019279795.1 of Protopterus annectens. Lineage (NCBI taxonomy): Eukaryota > Metazoa > Chordata > Ceratodontiformes > Protopteridae > Protopterus > Protopterus annectens. The sequence goes on from NC_056733.1 coordinate 380,872,944, forward strand.
TTTCCTGAGCTGTCCACTGTATCTGGGGTAACCATGAAGCCAAGATCAATGCATAGTCTGAGTTGGTATTAGCACCCGAGGCCACAAGCAGTGTTAGGGGTGTTAAAAGTTGAATTAGCTTGCTTAGTTCACCCATGACCGATGAACAATCACAGTGTCTATATCACTGCATGCTATTGCTGATGAACTGGAAGTAAACTCAAATACTTCCTCCCAAAGCCATAATGCATGATGCAGAACCAAAGTGCAACCAAATACAAATGAAAAAAGATCCTGGAGCACAAAACAAAAACTAGAACAAACACCTGCACCTCTGGGCAATTGTGTGAGGATTCTCCCATTGAAAAATGGATCCAAGCCGAACTTAAAGTAAATCCTTTATTGTGTACAGAAATACAGTTTGGAACATAATGGTGGCATGCCCCTTTATTATTAAATTTCATCCCAAATACCCTCAGGACATCATCAGAACAAAATGGTGATCCCTGTGTTCTACCTCATTTAAATACTAGATGATTACCACATGATAAGAAATCAATTATTTAGTGCTATCTTAAAGGTTATCAGAAGGATTCAATAAACTCTATGTAGGCTTAGTGTGAAGCCTACACAGAGATTGTACATTTGCATGGTGAGCAGCAGTAATTACATATTCATGCTGTGCATCACGTTTAAACATAAACAAGCACAGTTTCATGGCTGGCAACATTGTTGGTGGCCAGAAAATCATGGCTAGATAACCTATTTAACTTACAGCAATCTAGGTTAGTGGGATTGCACAGAATGCCACAATGATTACCAGGGTTTATAATATAGTAATGTATATGCTCTCTACAAAAGTTGGGTAAATGATCTGTAAGGGTACATGGACTGCCATTTAAAATAAACAGTCAGGGGAAGTGTTTGTATTGCATAGGGACACACAGATGAATTGTAGAAATAAACACAGGGGAAAGACAACAGGTGAAACATTGTAATATACAGCAGATGGGGGCATGTAAATGGAAGACAGTTGCAGCAGAAACACTAATCACATATAAACACGGTACAGTATGGACTTCACAGTAAAAATGTATTTTATGTGACTGTCAATCAAGGTGACACAATGGAGAAGATGTCTTTGTGAAATAAGCATCCTGACATGAACAATGGAAAGTACATCTATCAGGGATGCAATATACAACTGGGGTTGGCTGCATGTTATAAAGCTGTGCAAACTGATATGCCTGAATATGAGTGTATAGTCAGCAGACATTTCCAAAAAGTGGGACATAGTTACAGGCCAATGGACAACAGTAAAATAAGCATGCATATTCATGGACAATATCAGAATAATGCCACCAGTAATCCCATGTCTCAGAAACAACATATGTGATTCTGAATGATCACAGATGGTTCTACATGACCCTAATTGTACAACTATAATGACATGTCTGCAATCTATGAGGGTAATCAAGTACACCATCCTGACTCTGTCATATCTGCTGGAGGTGTTAGGAGGGACGCTGCTATACTTGTATGTGACATTATGATAAATCCAGGCTAGTTGACTGGTGTGCATGACAGATATATGGCACAATCTACACTGTCAGGAATGTAACCCATGCCATCAATGTTGTTAAACAGCTATGTATGTACAGCATACATCACCAGAACAGGTATGTCAAAGGAAAAATATACTTTAAAAATTATCAATACACGGTAGGATCAGGTTAAGGCACTTTAATCTTGCAGCAAGGAGACAAAAACGTGTTAATACAGAGTTTGTCTAACTAGAATCAGGAAATGTAAGCATTTTTATACATTTTCTAATAAGACATTGCCTACCAAGCTGACATAGTAAATCACAAGTTTTAACATTATTATTACATAGTGGTTGTTTTTGTAAATTTCTTCTTGTACTATCAATTTTTGTGTGAAACTTCCTAAGAAAAACGACGTGGCCTTGGCTACCACCGGTTAGATATATGGTAATTCAAGGTACTATGGCTAATTTGAGCACAAAGCAAGTATAGATTGCAGTTCATTTCTCCAACAGTTCTTTGTTTGTCTTTATCTTTTCCTTCTGCAGCTGTGCGTGTTCTCATACTTCGAACAGAGCTAATTGTTCAAAATCATTACATTATAGAATATGGCATTGTTCATTCATTGCTTCCTGACCTAGCAGATAACCACCTGTTTCTCAAGTACATTTCCAAAAGGCATAAACATGAATTTTGCTGTGCTAGCAGTTACCAGGTCAGAGGGCATCTTGCAAGTTTCAGAAAGCACATTGCAGTTTCAAAAGCATCTTTTAGTCTCATATAAAACTAATCTGTATATAGAACAGTGTATATAAAATAGAATGAAAAACGTGTTAACTCATTTAGTTTCTAATTAGCATTAAGCACACACATTAATACATATTTTTCTAATATTTCCCCCCTGTTAATACTTTTTAATTCTATTTTCAAAAGCATAAACAGTTTGCTTCTTCTCCTAACCTCTTCCATTCAGGATTTGCAGTTAAGAGAGTCATTCAGTTTAAACTTATGAAAGTGTTTCACTTTTCAACAACTCTTCAATTTCAGTACTTTGATACAAAGTCTCAGAAACTGACATGTCTATAAAATCTTTGATTAACTTTTTCATGCAGGGAATATCACAACAAATGCATGCTCCTAATAGGAGTAATCCCACACAAATGGCAATCAGGATGTTCATTAGGATGAAACTCCACCACCCAAACAGATTCTGGAAAAAGTCCGTCAGAGGGTTTAGGCCTGGTTTGGTCATGGTCGACACTTGCTGGATCACCTCAAGATGGTTGTTTATCTCATGCTGGTTGTCAGGAATATACAAACAGCATTCTTCTTTGATTAAAGTGCACGTACCACCTCTCGCCGCTAGGGTGAAGTCGAGAGCCATGCAGTTCTGAAGCACCACAGTTCTCATAGCATTCAGTTCATCAGTCACTAATTCGAGAGCAGAAAAAGTTGCATTGCTCATAAATTCGAGAAGTTTGGACAGTTTTCTCAGCTCCCAAATCGATTTCACTGCGCCATATGCAGGGGCTATACCTGCCCACAATATAATGGTGTCACTTAAGTCCATGTGTGTCAGTTTATCTTTGTTTTGCTTCGATTCGTCCCACTGGATTCTCAGGTCTCTTGATTGGACTTCTAGGTTTACTGCTAACCTCTCTGACATTTCGAATTTTTCCCTGAGGCAAATCTGCAGTGTGTCGTATGGCCGGAACCAGGTAACCCAAAAAGCAACTGCCAGACCAATTCTCAGGTAGCCATTTATATGCTTTTTTCCCACAAACAAAATAACAATTCTCTACTTTAATATTGATATAAGCTTGCCCTGCATGAAACATTTTCTTATCAATAATAGAAAGCTGCTTTAAAAGAACAGGATTATGCTGTATTCCGTTAACATTTCTATGCATCTTCTCAAAATATGCATCATAGTTTGATCACAAATAGTTTTAGTCTTACTTGCTTTAATATAACATTTATAAGAAATAGTCACATTACAATTGCTCTAACCCACCTGAATAGTGTCATTTTTGTAAAAACATACAATCCCTTTTTGTGTAACAGGTAGGTACAATGCTATTTTGTCTTGTGATTTCACAGGTGTAGTATCAAAAATCAAGTTTTCCCAGGTCTCATTGACCTCTAGGAGGACAGCAGTCATTAATAATTCCCCGTATGCTGTTGGTATAGCTGTGCAAATCCAGCAGTTCGAAACATTAAAAGTCTCAGCATACACATATTTAATTGCTTGGTAAGTGTTAAAGTTTGGATGTCAGTCTATGAGTAATGCATCACGTTTGTTCAGTTCAACTCGTGTGGCTGGGAAAAGGAAAGGCCACAGCAAAAAGATCATTGTTATCAGTATAGCTATCAGAATAATCATACAAATTTTCTGAGGTTGTTCTGCATCTCTGTTTAATCTATACCTGGCCATTTTGGTCTTGTTGTACAACAGTAACAAGGTTTTCATCCAGTTCAAAGTTCTTAACCAATTTACAGTGTGTCAGATGAATCCAGGATGCTCGCTCTGTGATCTTGACTGCAGTGGGTGTCGACAGTAGCACCTGGTATGGTCCTTCCCACTTCGGAGAACTCCAGTTCTTTTTTTTCATGACCTTCACCCAGACCCACATGCCTGGGGCTATTGCTGCTTCTGATGGTCTGGTTTGTTCTTTATCTGAAACAGAATTTAACTGCAAAAGTTTGTTATTCAAAAATCGCCTCATATACTCTGCAAGTGAACTGTCAGCCTCCTGCTCTGCAGGCATGAGAGGTTTCCACTGAGGTGTATAATATGCCCTTCCAAACAGAATTTCAAAAGGGGTTAACCCTTTTACATTTGGAACAGTTCTCATACTCAACAGTGCCAGAGGTAGACAGTGCACCCAATTCTTTTGTGTCTCACTAATCAATTTCCTAAGCTTGTTTTTCAAAACCCCATTGTGCCTCTCTACTAATCCTGCAGATTGGGGGTGTTATGCACAATAGTTTTTCAGAGAAATCCCGAAATAACGGCTTAGTTGTTGTATAGTTTGATTTACAAAGTGTGTGCCATTGTCACTATAAATCTTTTCTGGTATGCCAAATCTAGGAATAATTTCTTTAACGAGGACTTTTGCAACAGTAGCTGCATCTGGATTTTTAGTTGGAAAAGCTTCCACCCATTTGGCAAACATATCTATAATGACAAGGCAGTACTTCTTATTTTTGCATTTGTTCAGCTCTATAAAATCCATACAGATAGTATGGAACAGATACAGTGGTGTAGGGAAACTCCCTTGCTTAGGTTTCAATGCCCCTTGTGCATGATGCTTGTTACAAACATGGCATGCTGCACAAAAATTTTTTGTGTAGTTTGTAAATCCATACATCGTAAACACTTGATTCACTAACTGTACCATCCCCCCGTTGAGACATGGCACTGCCCATGGCTCAACAAAGCTGCATATCTAAACAAGTTAGATGGCAAAATCATTTTTTTCTCTTTGGAGATATACAGTCCTTTTTCAAAGGATTGATTCTCGTTTAATCAATTTTTGTTTTTCTACATTTATAGTAAGTGTCTGCATTGTTTTTAACATTTCTAAGTCAAAAATCTCAGATGGTTGTAATTCCTCACTCAAAAGAAATACTTCTGAAGCTGAAGCTGCTTGTTTTGCAGCTGTATTAGCCCTCGCATTACCTTTTGAAATCCTATCCTGTTGCTTGGTATGAACTACGCATTTGCAAATAGCTACTTTCTGAGGTAACTGAATAGAGTCTAATAAATCTAAAATAAATTGTGCATGATTAATTGGTTTACCAGTAGATGTTATCATTCCTCTATTTTTCCACTGCTGCTCAAAAACATGTACAGTAGAAAAAGCATACTGGCTGTCAGTAAAAATGTTCACTCGTTTACCCTTTGCCAAGGTACATGCCCTTGTTAAAGCAATCAATTCTGCTGTTTGTGCAGATAAGTTGTGCGGTAAAGACTTTGCTTCTAAAATCTCAGTATCAGAAACTACTGCATACCCTACTAGATTCTGTTCTGTAGGACCCCTCCTACACGAGCCGTCCACATAGTATGTCACCTCGGCATCATCCAAGGGAACATCCGTGAGATCTTTTCTAGGTAGTGTCTTTTGCTCAATTTCCTGCAGGCAGCAGTGTGGTTTGCCATCTGCAGGGGTTGGGAGCAAGGTTGATGTATTCAAAGTCGTGCATCGTTCAATTGTCATATGAGGTTGGCTCAACAGTATAGTCATACAGGAAAGATGTCTAGCAGGAGAAAGATATGCTACTTTTTCTTGCAGTAAAATAATCGCGACTGCATGAGGCACTCTCAATGTGAGAGGGTGGAATGAGGCTACTGAGGCTGAAGCCTGCACTGTCATTGCAGCTGCTACTACTGCTTGCACACAGTGGGGCAGGGATCGCACCACTGGGTCTAGCTGTGATGAGTAGTAAGCTATGGGGAGTTGTTTGTCCCCATGCTGTTGTGTTAACACTGATGTCATATAACCTTGCTTACCATCTACAGTTTGAAAAAATCATTTATGATAGTTCGATAATCCTAAAACTAATGAAGAAGCTATCAGTTGTTTCAGTTTGCAGAAAGCTGATTCTGCTTCTGGTGTCCACTGTAATAAATCTTGTGCTGCCATAGGCTTTTTGAATATCAAGTTGGTCAGTGGAGCAGATTCCAAGGCATAGTTTGGAATCCAACTCCGACAAAAATTAGTAGTACCCAGGAAGGACGTCATTTCCTTCTTGGTAGTTGGTTTAGGTGCTTGTAATATTGCTGTTTTTCTGTCTTCATCTAATATTCTGCCTTCTTTGGATATTACATGTCCCAGGTATTTGACCTGTTTTTTCCAAAGTTGCAGTTTGTTGTTGTTTACCTTGTGTCCTTGAGTAGCTAAAAATTGTAATAATGCTATGGTATCCTCTCTGCATTCTTGCTGGGTGGGGGCTGCCAGCAGAATGTCATCTACATAAAGCAAAATCTGACTGCCTTTCGGTGGGATAAATCCCGCCAGGTTACTTGCCATTTCTTGTGCGAATATTGTTGGACTTTCACAATATCCCTGTGGTAGTCGCGTGTATGTATACCTTTTTCCCTGAAATGTAAATGCAAACCAATGTTGGCTGTCAGGGTGCATCAGTATTGAGAAAAATGCATTGCTAATATCTACCACAGAAAAATACTTTTGTTGAGGTTTCAAATCATTTAATAAGGTGTGTGGATCTGGCACCATAGGTGCCCTGGGTATAACTGCATCATTTACAGCTTGTAAATCTTGGACCATACGCCATTCTCCGTTTGCTTTCCTAACAGGAAATAAGGGTGTATTACATGGTGAATCAGGAGATGCTATCAATACTCCTTCCTTAAGTAAGGCTGCTATTATAGGTTTGATTCCTATTACTGCATCCTTTCTCAAGGGATACTGTCTCTTTTGAGGTCTAAATGCTGATTTTGGCATGATAGTAACTGGTCCTGCTGTACGAATAAGTCCTACATCTGATTTCCCTGTTGACCAGAGAGTCTCTGGTATGTCTCGTAAGGATTTTTCATCTTCTTCTAGTAAGAGTGCTACTCAGCTGTCCTCACTTGCCTGCAAGTGTACAGCTGGGTGTGTCTGTGTTATCCAATTCAACTTCTGCTTTTGTACTCCCTGTTCGGAAAGTTCTAACTCTGTCTGCTTTTCCCACCTTGTGACTTTTTCTCCTAGGTCTGCCCACTTCACATTTCTATCTTTAGTCAAACTCACATGTGGTAATTGATTAGATTTGTAAAGTGCTAGGAATTCCTGGGGCAATGAACAGCTCACTACACTGTTTCCTTCTGTGTCCCAGTACAAACTTCGTAATACTAATCTGCTAGCATGGTTTCTAAACAGTTCTTGCTCATATTCTTTATCAGGTCCTGGTTTGCTACAGTAATATAGAGTGCAATGCAACAAATGCTGTTTAGCAGTGTCAAGGGAGGGGGATTTACTGATGACTACGTTCATCAGTTCTTTGGTTATTGCCCCTGGACCAGTCGTAACCAAGTCCTGGCTGTACCAATAAAATGTTTCACCCTCCAGTCGCACTACAAAAGTATCCATGTTTCACTGTGCCTCCATGCACTGCATAGTTGGAACTACTGCTATGCCAGATATCTGCATTAGGTCTCTGCCCAAAAGATTCACTGGGCATTTTGTAGAAACAACAATTTTGCTTTTCTGGGTCATCCTGAAACAGGGTCAGTTATTGCTATGTTGTGGGAGAGTGGCTCCCGATACAGCTGTCCATTAGCTGCTTTCACTAATATGTAGTCAAGTGATTCTGAATTTTCTGGTAGTTTGGAAGGATGTATCAGGGTCCGTGACACCCCTGAGTCACACAGGAATTTAACTTCTCTCCCCTCTACCAGAAGTGTAACTTCCGGTTTTGTGTCTGCTAAGTAAAGTTCTAGGCTCAATAATGCCAAGTCTAAAATTTCATTTTCTTCATTATCTGTGATTTCATGCATGTCCTCTATTTCTTCTATCACATCCTCTACCCCTTCTGTCACATTTGCACTTGTCTTTTCTTGTTTATTCTTTTCCAGTGATTCTTGACTATCATATAGTCAGTCCTCACCCTCCTTGTCTTCTGTGGTTACCTTTTTATTTTGCCTGCAATCCCTTGCTAAATGTCCCTTTTTCCCGCATTTAAAACATTCACCCCTTTTCTTTCTCTCTTCAAAATCCTCTGATCGTTTATCAGATTGTTTGTTTCTCTTGGCATTTTTCTTACCCTTTTTCCCAGTTTGTACTACAAAGACTTCTGATCCATCTTCTACTGCAAATACTTGAGTTTTCTTTTTCTTTTTGCTATTAAAATGCCTTTCGGCATGTCTTGCATATTCAAGTAATGACTGTAATCTGCTTGTACGATGATCTACCATGTGCTTTGTAATAAAGCTGCTAATGGGTGCAATACTGCCTTTCAAAAATGCATTCTTTAGCTGCTGCTCATATGGGGAATCATGTGTTTGGTCTTCAGGTACCTGCATTCCACAATGGTTATTAAAACATTCTAATAATCTGGCATAATATCTATCAACAGTTCACCTTCTTGTTGTATGCATTGATTAATGCAAGTCCAGTCAGCCCTAGGCTTCCATTTCTCAGAGATTCGGTCTGTCAGACCTTTCACTCTGTTATCCAGTTCTGCGTTACTATGTGGGAGTGGCCTAAGTTCTGCGTCACGGGGATTCCAGTTGCCCCTGATCATGTGCCAATCTGGACCCACGATTTGTCTGACTACTTTCTCTACTTCCTCTCCGTTTAAATGATAACTTAACCTCATGCCCTGTAAGTCTTCTAAGAATTTTCTAAAATTAACTTTTGGATGGGGAATTCCCTCTGTGGCTTTCCGGATGTCTTCCAGTGTCCACGGTCTATATACTAGAAGAGTTGGGTCCTGTCCTGCCTGTCCTGCCTGTGGATTTGGTACTTCTATGAGTGGACATATCTCTTCTTCACTCATAGCCTGTGAATTTTTATTTATTTCATACAATTCAATATCCCCTCTTAAGTTGCGTGTTCGAGACCTGGTCTTGATAGGATCTCTGACAAACGGTTTTGGTTTTGCAGGAACAGCTGGGTATAGCGGAGGTGGATCAGCTTGTCCACTCGCTTCATATTCTGGTAAGGGAAGCGGAGGGGGCAGAGAGGCCATTGCTATTACCAACTTATTGTCTTCTTTATCTAAAAACATTGCTTTTGAATTTTTAATCTTTTGTTTCCTGCGGTTTGCTTCCTCAAGCCACCTGTGTGCCTGAGGGACTCCTAATTGACGTTGCTTTTTTAGCTGACCTTTCGCGTCTGTTTTAAGTTGTCTAACAAGTTTAATAAGTGAAGGTTTATCTAAATTACCATCAAATTTGTATTTATTAACCCATTTTGTATAATACCTAACATTGTCGGCACGCTGTAATTGCATATATTTCGCATCTTCGGTTAAGGGCGGGTCTCGGGAACTTTTTGTCCACTGATTTCCCATGTTGCCTTAGCTAAGTTAGAAATTGTTACGTAACACTTTTTATCACGTGGTACCACGACTTGCACCTTTTCACAGTTTATCTAGAATAACTGCCTACCTATTCTGTTTCCCTGATCTATGACAAGACAGCAATCTTTTTTGTCCATGATCTGCACTTGCAAATCTCCCTGACAAAAACAAAAATACTGTAACAAGTCCCTGATCTAAAACAGAAACAAGGTAAATTCCTCCTTACCTGAGCCTCCGTGTTTTGATCCCACCGGAACATTGACTCGTCCTCCAGTCGCAGATCAGAAACAGTGGCTGGCCTCTTTTGAATGACAATTCAGTCGGAGGTCTTTCAAAGCAGAAGAACCGATGTGGCTTCTTCCCCGTATGGTTTCATGCCACCGGGCCCATCTGACCTGAGCTATCGCGAGAGATGTTTCCGGCCCGAAGGACCAATCTGTCAAAGGAAAAATATACTTTAAAAATGATCAATACACGGTAGGTTCAGGTTAAGGCACTTTAATCTTGCAGCAAGGAGACAAAAACGTGCTAATACAGAGTTTGTCTAACTAGAATCAGGAAATGCAAGCATTTTTATACATTTTCTAATAAGACATTGCCTACCAAGCTGATGTAGTAAATCACAAGTTTTAACATCATTATTACGTAGAGGGTTTTTTTGTAAATTTCTGCTTGTACTATCAATTTTTGTGAGAAACTTCCTAAGAAAAACAACGTGGCCTTGGCTACCACCGGTTAGATATATGCAGTGTTACCATTCAATGTACTATGGCTAATTTGAGCACAAAACAAGTATAGATTGCGGTTCATTTCTCCAACAGTTCTTTGTTTGTCTTTATCTCTTCCTTCTGCAGCTGTGTGTGTTCTCATACTTCGAACAGAGCTAATTGTTCAAAATCTGCAAATTGGCTATAGCCGATGACATCAGCAGTGTCAGGTGAGGAATAAATAGTAATAACAGTGTTCCACATGCTGGTGTAAAATGCTCTCTCTAAAGCCCTGGCTAGATAGGCACACACACACACACACACACACACACACACACACACACACACACACACACACACACACACACACACACACACACACACACACACACACACACACACACACACACACACCAGTAGATTGCAGGGAGAACAGAACCCCTACCTATCTAAGTACACTGACTAGAGAACACAGTATTTTATGCAAGTGCCACAGCACAAGTCTTTTACAAGGCTGTAGGACAACTTAATGGTGGATGACAACAGCACTGGATGTTGAAGAGAAGATGTTGGGATGCCTGCATGAAATAGATGTGTAGGCATGTTCAACTGTCAAGACACTTCAAGTTCTGCATGTTACCAGACTGATGAGTGTGCAGTAATTAGTATGTGGTGGTTGTGTTCCAATGTGCATGTATAGTTTGAGACACAGCTTTACGAACTGTGTCCAAATAGGTGTCTACATTACTGCAAGTATTTGAAAATCTGAATGTGCACTGTCATTCTAAAGATGTGCATGATATATCATACAAAATTTGTTATTTATTTAGGTAGTGTAGTTAATATATTTGTGAATAAGTACTGAGAGGTCAGGGCTGCATAGCATGAGGGAGGTAATGCATTGCTGCATTGTAAATATGTTACGTATTCTTAGATAGCACCTTAATTTTGTTATGTTTCTAAATGGAGAGTAAACAGAACTTATATGTGCTATTATTTACTTTGCATTGCCCAACAGCAAGCAGCAAGTTTGCATGATGGCTGGCAAAGTGTTTGCGTATGCGAGATGCACATTTCTACTGCTTTCCATGCTTATGCACAGTTAAGCAGTGCCCAAATGTGAGGCTCATTGCTAAAATTAGGAGAGCTAGTACTAAGTGTATGAAACACACCTGCTGATTGATTGATTCTGGAGCAGCAGGAGTAAATGCATTGATACAATGTTTTTTTGCCCAGATGATATAGGGTTCGAATCCAGGTGTATGTAATACTTTTAAATAAGTATTGATAATGCCATGAAATTTTACATTACTCTACCTTCATAGTGTGTTACTGTATTATGAAGTAGTATGGCATCTTTAAGCGGAATTGTGCAGAGGTAACTGCACCACAGAAGAGCCACTCACTGTCGCTTGTCATTGGTGTGCGATGCCAAACTCAGTGGAAACATAAAGGCCAAGATTGAAGGGCTCCTTTGTTTTTTTTTTATTTGTACTTATATATGTTGTGTGTGATTCTATTTCTTGACCAGATTATAGGTGTTAAAATGGGGTAGATATGAAAGTAGTGAAATGGGGGCAAACAGGGGGAAAAATAATGGAAAAGTAGTACAGGAATATACAAGAGGGAGGTTGTAATAAAGAACCTTAGCTATCCATTTCTTCAATAGTGTAAAATGAAAATATGTACAGAATATTAGCTGAATTTGGACTGTCATTTCCACAAAGAGGTGTGACAACAATGCAATCATTTTGCACAGCCAATTGGACCAAATCAAGTGCATCAAGAAGACATGTGCAAAATGAAGTGCTATGTATGGGATGATATTTTCGTTGTGGGACAGGTGCTCATTTTTTTTTACTTCAGTAAGAGAGGAATGCTGGGTAAGGGATGTTGGAATTTTGGGTCAGGTAAACTGGGTAGCTGATGAAGCAAATGCAAACAAACTGGATAAACAAGATAAGGCACAGGGACAGTGAGGGGAAACAAAAGGTTGGAGGACACCATGATTGGGTTGAGCAAGGGGAGAGAGCAAGTTCATGCCCATCAAACATGGGGACAGTAAGAATCTAGTCCTCACCCACAAGACGGTCATCACTGTCCCCTTACTCTGCTGGCTGCTGGAATACTTGATGTCTTCTTCTCATGAGGGAGAGTAGTGTCTCCATCCAGCATAGGTGTACACCAGTGGTGTGATGCACAGCCCTATGCACAACCTTGGCATCTCCTGGTGTGTGATGAAATTTCCACTTCCACCAGTACTCCTGGAGGGTATCACAGCACTAGCTGCCAGGGTAGTGTTACCTGAGGGGACAAGTAGAACAGGAGAAGCAGAGGCTGTACTGTCAGGTTGGGCTCTAGATGTGCTGAGCATCGGTGCTGGAGCTGGTGGAGCAGGCGCAAGCTGACACACTGGGGTTGGCCTACCTCACTGTACTGTGAGTTACATAGTGATTTGTTACAGATGGATGACATGAAAAATTTTGATGACACATGATAGAAAATAAAAAAGGAGATAAGGGTTGTGGTGACAGGAGAAAAAAGAGATAAAATTAGTACCATCATATGTGACATACAATGCATTATCACAATTATACAACTATTTTATCTGAACCTTTATATTTAAGTATACATCCTAACAACTACAAACTATGATTATGGATTGGTCAAAGTAATCCTTGCAATATGCATATATTGCACACATGCTTGGTTGAGTTATACAGATTACAGTTAACAGCAGGGTATTGACTCCACTTGTATAGATTTTAATTTATATAATATTATTAAAGAATTGCCATATTGTACAGTTGTTACTCATGGTATTTAAACCCACAATGTGTGACTGCAGTCTTACACTTGACTCCTAAGACTGGTTTATGCGTGCATACTTGCTTTTACAGTTAAGATATGCATACTCACTTTGCTACTACTATAGAGAGAACAAAAAAAATGTTTAACTTTTAAAGCTACAATACTACTTCTCTTGTGCTACATACATACCATTTGCTTCCCTAAGTTTCTCCAAATGATCAGCATAAGTCTGCTGATACAAATCTGTTTCAGTATTAGCAGTGAAAAGAAAAGAAAAGAACAGAATATAACAGAATGGAAGAGCATTATGCATACCTGTCTCACCTATATTTAGCTTTCAATGTGTTATAAATTCTCTTTATTGGCAAACTTACAAAACTGTGGGATGTCACTGGTTTTAAACTCATTTCACCACTGATTGAGTGTATCCCTCTTGTGCCTTGTTAGGTCATTGAAATGGTGCCTACACTGTTCTCCATGGCATGGGATGCCAGTTGCACTGGATACAGCCTTGGCCAGACTATTCCAAGCCTCCGACTTGTACTGGGAGCCTGAATAGTTCACCTGCAGAAGCCTTTGACTGTGGTATTTTACCGAGAGTCTAATAAATATCCTGGACTCCTGAACACCCCACTTCTGTGCCCTAAATTGGGCACCTTCCCAACTAATGCCAGACATGTTGTTTCTTGTCCAGTCAGGATAAAATAGACAAGTCTTTGTGGGGTCTGTTCAATCAGCTTTATTATGTACAGATACATCAGTATTGAGGCTTAATAACTTTAACTTAGATAAACGTATAAACAAACTAGCTATTACACTCATACATGCTCAATCTGTGGCTGCACTCTCAAAATGGTACCGAAGCTAACATGTGTTTGCTATTTATATGCACATGTCAACATTGAAATGCTTCTTAAAAGTACAACACACTCACTCTATTCTACACATCTAATCCCAAAAGCAGAGCAATGGCAAATGATGGTTTCCACCAGTTCCTGTTATTATATTTACTGGTATTGCAGAAATCCAAGAAATGATGACAATCATGTTTGCATCATGTTAGGCAGAGATCAACAATGCCACACAGGGAGGAAAGCAATTTTTGAAACTGGAAGGTTAATCTGACACTTGGGATTAGTTTGCAGGATGTCTGAAGCTGTAATTGTTAGGTGATTTAGCTTTGCAAATAGATATGCACTTGGGGCCACAAATTATATGGTCTGACACATTTTTGTTTTGACTTTATACACTGATAAAACTTATTTTTGCAATGTGGGATTCAATCCTATGCATAAAAGGACAAACCATTTTCTTCTGCAGTGATAATTTCTGTCTTTGCTACATAAGAAGTGCTTCTCCAACATAGTCATGAATCATTCATAAATACAGATGACAGTTTGAGGTGTTAACCATGTATGTGTGTGTGTGTGTGACCTGACAATGTCATTTTATATAGCTTCATTTGTGTATAAGTCTTATTTAAGTGTGAAGGTCATCCAAGTCCAGATAACAGAATTATACATGCAGAAAAAAAGTAGACAGTATACCCTCAGTCATACATTTGAACATTCAAAACACAGTAAGGGTGTCTTATCCTTCATACACATGATTCACATCAACTCCACTATTTATAATTATGCATAAAGTGTTATAAGTGTCATTGAATATAATGTGAAATAGAGCAACAGTAAAATAGTTTGGAATTTCCTGTATTAGAACCCAGCACCATGTGTATAGAAGCTCTAATCTTACACCAATTGCCACAGGACTATTGAAATAATGCTTGTTTATTTTCTTATTCATTACTATAAACTGGACTGTCACAACAGTAAAAATAGGTTCCACTTCCTGTATTAGAACTCAGGACCATCTGTATTATAGCCTTACACTTACACCTGCTGTCACAGGAATAGTCAAATGATAGTGGCCTAATTTCCTATTCATTCTTAAGTTATGTGTGCTAACCACTGTGCAATACCGCTTAGCGTGTTTATGTGATACCCAACAGAATCAATAGAATGTATCTGTTTTAAATTGTTGACTGTCTGCAACCTGTCTGTAGATATTTGGTCTGCTTCCTGTGTGGGCCACTAGTCCAAGTTTGCACATGCTAATGAAATATGTGCAGCTAAACATGACATTCATTGTGTTTCTTTGATTCCCTTGTTTACACTAAGCTGTGCAATGAACAAACAGTGGCATTAAACAAAAGGAAAATTACTTGAAATGAAGAAAAGAAATCTATGAAATAAACACTACAGATTTATGTTGGTACACATAAAACATTTTTACCCAGGTCTGGATTTGAACTCTCACTCCAATGAACTTTCAAAACACAGTAAAGGTGTCTTGTCCCTCTTTGCCACAATAACAGCTTTGCAGCAGAGAACTGTAATCATTGTGCATATAACCAAATGCAACATCATCCACAGTACTAAAAAAAACACATGACCATTGTTTGTTGTTATTGTGTCTTTCGGCTTTTCCCGGTTAGGGGTTGCCAAAGCGGAACTCCAGTCCACTAATGATTGGCAGCAGATTTTTACGTGCCGAGATACATGTATTAATTTCAGATGTAGTGCACTAAGTGATCACACAATCACTTATGACTATTGCTTGCATAAATGCAGCTCTGTATTATCTCTCTGTGTTTGTTGCTCATTCTTGTCTTATCTGAACAGTAATCTGAGACATGCAGTCTGTACATATTCTGTATTATTGTCCTTAAAATGTATGATGATATTAAATGGCAGTAATATACAGTTGTCAACAAATGAAGGGGAGGTGGCATGTTACTAAACAGAGACTGTGAAATGTGTGCTGCTTGCTTAAAACCTTGATACAAATACTTCTACACTTGGTAAGTCTAACCCGGCTGTCGCACCCAATTGAGGTAGGGAAGTCTGAATTGCTTTTGTTTTTTCCTTCTCCCTACTAGTAATTATTCACAGGTGTAATCTATTAGCAACAAACACTGAGGGAGAGTGTCTGCACTATGTTTACATCAGATACACGGAGCCAAGTATTTGAGATTCACCAGTTCTAATGAGTTCACTCATTTGCATCTTCTCTATGCTCACAGCCCTAAATCTACACCATAAAAGGGGAACTGTGTAGCTAGGGAATCTGAAGATTAGGAGACTTATTTATGTGGATAATACAGAAGAAAACAATATTTTGGGATATCTCTACATAGAAGACTAATAACCTTAATAAGGTATGCTTGCATTTTTCAGCTATATACTGCATATTCTGAAATGTCAGTAAGAAAAAAAATCTGTAAATATATATATATATATATATATATATATATATATATATATATATATATACATTAGCAAATGTTTGCCAGGGCATTTCATTCTTTCAGATGCATAGCCTTATTAACTGTCATCACAACTGCTAATGTTACAATTGTTTTTCTTTGTACACTCTTTTATTGTTACTTCTGTGAAATTTAAAACTCCTATATTGTCATTGACACAGAGGTATTAGCCTTCTAGGATGGAACTTGCACACTTCTAGGGGAGTGCTGGCCACAGGTAGACATGACTGGCAACAGCTTAAAATGGAATGTTCTGTGTTAAATCTGTATACATTATTTCAGGGATATTTGATAGCACTTTTAGCATTTTACTGATGGCTTGTTAGCAGAATGTGTCACATGCCTGTTGTTTGGGCGGGGGTCAAAGTTGTACTTCTGTTTTGACACAAACAAGACTTTTGCTATTGTTACTCTCCTTGTTATGGATCCAACCTTGCTTTGTGTGGGATTGTAATACGCTACAACAATGCATTGGATCAAATCTTGCTTTGTGTGTGATTGTAATATGCTACAATAACACAATTCCTTTTTTTATATTTGAATATCTTGACTGTTTTATGTTTCTCCAATGAGTAATACTGAAATGCAACCATTTATGTGTTATATCTAAGCAGGAATTTTATGTATGTGATGCTTATGTGTATTATCCTTCTTTTGTGTTTTACGTCACATAGGACTATGCACCCAGACATCTCAATCCCTGAAACTCAGTGACCCTGAACATGATATCATGTGCCTTTCTGCTTGAGATGGGATGTGGGGATATGTCAGGCAGAATGCAAATTTGGCAGCAGATAGTTGCTGATGTGAATGCAATAGGCAGCCACAGCAGTAAATACGATCAGGTGCATTGTAGCACCACTGACATGATTTCATCTGCACTGAGGAAAACAGCTGCAAAAGACCCATGAACAGAGGGATACAGTTGGGGAGTGCTACAGAACTACCATTAACAGCAAATGAAGAGTTTCAGTCCACTGTCAGGAATCCAGACAGCTCAATGGAAAGTGCACAATAAAGATATGTCATTGATGTTGGTGCTAATGTTTCAGGGAGGGTAAGTATGACCCAGGAGGAGCTTCCAGGTACACTTATCTGTCTTGATTGTTCAATACTTCTTGTATTTTAAAATATTGACAGCAATACTTAAGTTCTGTTTAACATTAAATTCACTGAGGTGGGGGATAGGTGTAGACTGATAAAGTTAACAACACATTCTGGTTAATTACACATGGACTTAGGGTTGACTTGTCATCCAAATTCTTGTTAAAAGTACCATTAATGGATATATAAAGGGCAAAACATTTTAACCCCTGTGTTACTGTTACTGTGATGATGCTTAACTTCTTTCAGGACCATCATCCATAGGAAGCATAGCATCATCTGCACATGGTAAGCCAAATATTTTTATGTCAGTACTGATGAGCAGTTCAAAGAAATATTTATTTTATCCATATGCATGATGTGGGCATCAGGACTGCTGTACTGTCTGTAGTAGTGGCACCACTGTTAGATTTTTGGCATATATTTGACTATAGCAGTATAGGTATTAATGTCTAACCTGTGTTTGCTGCTTATTATCACAGATGATCCTGACAGTGGAAGTGTAGGACTCTTGCCACCTGATGTCAGAGAATCAGCAGACTCTGATGATGATGGTGGCCAAACAGAGGCACAGTCAGAGGGTACAGAGGTTGACTCTGACACTGAGGTTGACATTAAGACATCCCTTGTAATTCCATTGGACAAAACCAGAAGGTCTATGCTAACCCATTCCAGTGAGCCCTGCGATATTGGTGGAAGGTGAGACACTCGATCAGGGAAGTGTGATTCCTGTGGGTTCAGTGCCTGTTGACTCTGACCATAGCCAAAGTGTGTTAGGAGTGCTCAGAGGAGACCTGCTGTTAATCCTCCACCTGATACAGGTGTGTCTTCCCATGACACTCGACATATGTTTAGGGCCATCATGGAGGTGCAGGGACTTTCCTATAGGTCCTCCAGAGAAATACTTAGGGTTGTAGATGTGGCACAGGCTGACATGCATGACTGCCTTCACCATGATGCCAATTCAGTGGATGAGATGAATGACATGTTCAAATGGATGATGTCTGTGATGGAACCTCTGCTAGAAGGGGGATGGCATTCATGTGGGCATAGTTAGGCACATCATCTGATGTTAGCCGACATGGCTGTGCCTGATCATGATCTCATAATGGCACTATTTATACTGCTCCTTCAGTGGTTGACATGTCCACACCTAGATGTGGCAGGCCATGGGGTCATGGTCCTCTGTGTCCTTGTGATCGGAGCTGATCCAGCGGACATCAATCACATTCAAACAGCAGCAATGCATCTGATCTTGGAGGTGGACATACCAGTACAACTCTTGACAGAGCCAGTTCTCATGGTCAGGGATGACAACGATGAACTGCCATGCATGACTCACACCTGTCCAACATATCAAGATATAGACCCAGCACAGAGCATGGCTGTGCTCATGCAGACACTCACACACCAATTTCACCTGGAAGACCCCTACAGACACACACAACAGTTACTTATTTTGTCTCACTGGCTATTTGTTGGTTTATCCACATGTCTGCTTTCTTCTCTTCCTTACTCACGCACACACTCACCGACATTTTGTGTCAGCTAGGGCTTTCTGCCCCCCCCCCCACACACACACACAAGGGATGATAACTGTGCCATATCCCTGTTTTCTAGCTTTTGGATTCAGCAATACAAAAGCTTTGTGTCTGATGCTCAGGGTGCATAGTTAACTTACTGTTTAGTATATCTGCATTTGTGGTGTTGAACTGGTAATTGTACCTTTGACCTATATTGGCCTTGGAAAGTTAGACAGTAGATAGCATCAAAATTTCCCAGCTTTATAGTGAATGATCTTATGAGGGTTGTGAAGTCAGAAACTGCAATGTGTATCATTACTTTGTAATTTCTCTCTTTAATTATTTTCCAGTACAAACATATGGTGTTAAACTGAGGGCATGGAGTGGTTGTCAGTACTTTTGAGAGGTATGACTGCATGAATCTTTGATGCCTGACACATAAGTCAAATAAGTTTCTGCTGTCACATGTTAAGGTACATTCAGTACAGATCTCCCACCTTTTACTAGCTTACCGGACCAAGTAATGAAATACAAAGATATGCCACACAGTCATATTAGTAAACAAAACACTCCAGGTTCAGGACTTACCTTGTAAATGCAGCAGCTGACATAGCTTTAGTTCAGAACTGACTCTGTCTGATGCAAGCAGTACAAAACCAATACATGGGGAGGTAAAGCGTGTGTGAGTTCCCTGGCATCAATGTTAGTATATGTATGTGAGGGCGAGGAAGATTTTAGACCCATGGACCATGAGTGGGTCTGCTATGCATTGTCTGTTAGCTAATGCAAGGGCATACTGAGCACTCCCACATCTGCCTACACCCACAGCAGCTGGTGGCTCCCCCTGTGACTCCTCATCTGCCGGTGGCTGTGGTGATCTTAGCATTGGTGGTGAGGTGTGTTCCCCTTCCCCTTGCTGAATCTGCTGAAGCTGTTTTCTCAGGATTATGTTGTGTAGCATGGCACATACTGTAAATATTTCTGTTCATGTCCTTGGATTGTACTGTAGGGGTCCTGCAGATGTATCAAGGCACTGGAACTGTGACTTCAGCAGCTCAAACGCACACTCTATGAGATTTCTTGTTTGAGCATGTGCCTCGTTATGGCAATCTTCCATAGGGGTGTGTGCATTTCTGATGGGTGTCATCAACCACAGTTCCAGTGCATGACCTGCATCCCCCAGTAAATGCCCTGTTATATATCCTCCCAGCAAACATCTGGTACAGTTGGGAGGTGTGCCAGATATATGCATCATGGTAGCTGCCAGAGTTGCCAGCACACATGTTCAAGATTATTCCCTTGGCATTATGCAACTTGGCAGTTGATAGAGCGGTAACCCTTTCTGTTAGTGTAGAGCCTACACTGTTGCCTGGGTGGTGCCTTAATTTCTACATGTGTACAATATATGGCACTCAGTACTTCAGGGTAGTACTGAGTGCATGGTAGAACTCCTGCATATATCTAGCATTCTCCTCAGAACTATGGGTAAAATATATGTGGTAACTAGCATGTTAGAGCATAGCATTCAGGAATTAGTGGAGGATCCTGAATGCTGATGCTTGTGACACTCTCAGCATGTCCCTTGTTGGTCTCTGAAAGGTAATGGTGCTAAGATTCATTGGGCTACACATACCTTTGTCTTCACTGGGATGAGTTCCCCTTGGTTGGCTCTGGCTCTGCACTGAGGATGGCAGAGGTCTCAGAGTTCGTGCCCCTGGCCATCCTGTAGAGCTCCACAATTTCCACATCATGTAGGCTGTGAAAAGTTAAACAGATCTTGAAGACTCTTCTCCTTCTCAATGTAGACCTATTAGAAGCAGCAGCAGCAGCATTGGCTTCATCCTGTCACACGTACAAATGAATTAAAGCCACAGCAGCCCCTAACATTCTGTTAATGTAGACTTCTTTCCGTGTCTGTATTCCAAAACGTTTGAAATCCACAGGAAAAATCAACCAGAGTCTACACGGATGCTTTGTAGCTTGTTGAATAGCTAAACCATGTTTGATTTGTTAATTAGCATGCAATTCAGCTGTTTATGCTGTAATTAGCATACCTCAGTGTTTACCTTGCTTGCGAGGTGGTGCTCGCTGCTACATGGTGCTTACTGAATCTAAAACTTTCTGTGGCAGTTTGTGCATCATGCTGCAATGCTCACATGGTGAAAAATGATGGTGTAGGCTTTATTGAATCTCCTTGCTCATTGATTTGTGACATTACTCATGCCTACTTCCTGGGACATATGCTAACAATACACATCTCTGGAGAAAACACTGACTAATAGTGTGGTGTTTGCATCTGTTCTGATCTGTCCGCACAGTAACTGTGTCAGGCAGGAGTATCTTACACAAGGGTATTATATAAGTCACACTATGCTCCCACATTTGTAACACCACAAACACATACATATGGGATGCATATCCATTAGAAAATTGAATTCAAGGGTAATTCTCCTCATACGTGTGTTAGGCCTATTTCTGTGGCATATGCAGTTGATACACAGGTCAGTGGTAACACTGATGGATTCAATTCTTGCAAAATGAAACTGTGGCTTCTAAACCATTCCTATGTTCCAGCACGTTAGATTAATGAAATGCACACTATGCAAATATCACATAGTGTATGTACTGTCTTTGTGATCTGTCATCTCTCAACTCAGCATGTTAATAAAATTCATATGTCATATAATCCCCTCTGTTACACTGTTAATTTTTTAACACATTACCCTAACTTAAAAAAAAATTTCACATTAAATTAGGCTCTCTCTACAGAGTCATACTTTTCCTTTCTGACTCCATAAGACAATCTATTGCTAGGACACACCTAATCTCTACTTTTATTTATGCCTTACCCATTTTCACCAACCAGTACAAAACAGACCTGGCAAAACTATATGCCTGCTACAACAACATTGCCAGATTCACCACCAACTCTCCTTAAAGATCCCATCACTGTACTGCGCTACACCAACTAAACTGGCTTGAACTCCCCAATTACCTCACATATCACAAATCCTTGTTTTCCCGCCTCTCCTCGACTAGTTTAGACCAGTTTACAGGCTTTGCTGTATTCTGGGCTGTGGTGTAGTTCCTGTGTTATCCATTACCTTACTTGGATAAGAAGGAAGTTTCTTTGCTCACCAGTGGGAGTGGAGAGCCTTGAGCAGCCTATCTGTCCCTGAAGGAAGTGACCTCAGCACAAGAGCTGTAGTAATTGGTTGTTTTGGACCATTTCTAGCTCTTTTCAAGTTCCCTGTTTAAAATCTGCCTCAGAGCATTTTTTTTCTGGCTATACTACTCAGAGACAGCTCCACGTGGTCCTGCAGAGTGGTCCTAGCTGCAGAAAACTGAGAAAAGCGACTACTTTCCAGATTTAAGTATTTTTTTCTCTTTCTTACTTGGAATACCTTCTCTTGCTTATTTTAAACAAGCTTATACTGTTTTTTTAACTGTTTGCTGCATTTTATAGTATCTGCACTTAAAAGTTTACCTGGTTGAAAATTAATCGAAAATCTGTGTTTGTTTGTTTAATTTAACTATTGAGGCTGCCCACTAAAGTGTGCTAGCCTGTGTAACTGATTTATTGCTGCCTTCTGTATTTCTGAGTGTTTTCTATCTAAAAACAAAAAAAACAAAAAATAATCCTTGTTTTCCCGCCTCTCCTCGACTAGTTTAGACCAGTTTACAGGCTTTGCTGTATTCTGGGCTGTGGTGTAGTTCTTGTGTTGTCCATTACCTTACTTGGATAAGAAGGAAGTTTCTTTGCTCAGCAGTGGGAGTGGGGAGCCTTGAGCAGCCTATCTGTCCCTGAAGGAAGTGACCTCAGCACAAGAGCTGTAGTAATTGGTTGTTTTGGACCATTTCTAGCTCTTTTCAAGTTCCCTGTTTAAAATCCGCATTAGCGCAGCTTTGCGCGATTGTGCACATAGCGCAGCGCCGGTTAAACAGGGTAAACTTTTCCTGGCTCCGCCAAGTCTGCTCTTCAAATTTTCCCTTAGAAAGCTCTACTCTTAGAATAATCAGTCTACTCGTTATATTATAAGCATAGCACTTGTACTCTAAGCTACTCTTCTAAGCAAGCACTCTCAAACTCAAGTAGTACTACATCCACCTACCACCCCAACCACTTCCCTTAAAGGCACAGCACTCTCTTATAATATTCTAGCATGTCAAGTGGTGGATTGCTAGCATCTTCTCCTGCTCAGCTGGTTAATCTGGGAATCTTGAGACAATGCTATAATTGTCTCATGTACACAGACAACCCTCTCCTCCTCCCAACAAACACAAATACATGTGAGAGATGCAACTATATAGCCAAACTGGAGGCTGAACTCTCTCAACTCAGGACTGGCAAGACCAGACAGGAGGAGAAGGTAATCACACACAACAAACCCAGTCACACATAGACCTACCCCAACTGCAAATCAAGCACATAATAACACAAAAACATACTCGGAGGCTCTATTAAAAAACTTACCAAAACAACAGAGGCTCCCAAAGCAAACACCCAAAAATCCACCACCTCAAAACATAACACATACAACACATACTTCAATAAATCGGTGTGTCAATAAATCACAGCCCTTAAGGCCAAACACTGTGCCTGATACACTAGTGATAGGTGACTCTATAGTCAGACACACTGACGTCCCACTTACCAGGCTGAGCAAGGAGAGGGTAACGGTAAGCTGCCTATCGGGGGCTAGGATCCGCCGTATAACACACGCACTCAGGTCACTCAAAAGCACGTACAAATATGACTCTGTCATTGTCCATGCCGGCGTGAATGACCTGAGACGTACCTCCTTGGACTACATGAAAAGAGACATTGAGGAGCTCTCTGATTATGTAGCCCAGGCTGGTATGACCCTGAACCTGAGCAGCATCCTGCCCCCACCAAGAATGATGCCACAATACAAAGACAAGATGATCAGCTTTAATAATTGGCTCAATTACTGCTGTCATTCTAGGGGGATCCAATGTCTGTCGGCTTGGGATGACATGCTGGACAAGCCACGCTGCTTCACAAGGGATGGCTTGCACCTGTCACCACTGGGCTTCCGGATATTGGCTAAGGCTCTTGCCACCCCCATAGTGCCTTTTTTAGGCAAGGCTCAAAAGATGAACCCACCTCCTTAGAGAACAAAAATGGAAAAAAATTAAGGGTAATGCTGCTCAACGCCAGAAGTCTAAATCTCAAGATGCAGGCTCTCGAAGCAGTCCTCAGTATGGAGAACATCGATATCTGCGCTGTAACCAAGACCTGGTTCAAGGCTCCTGAGAGCACCCCAGCACTACCAGGCTTTACCTCGTATCATGCTTTTCGGCCCCAAAACCCAGGCCGAACCACAAAGGGAGGGGGAGTGTCCATATTCATCAAATATACCCACACCTCTAGGTTAGTGGCAACTCATGAAGCATCAGAAACCATCCAGGTGCAGCTAACCATAGGCAAAACTGCTATACAACTGGTTGCATGTTACAGACCACCCTCCCAGTCTCAAGAACCCCACTCAGCCTTCCTGAAGACATTGGAAGATATGAATGTCTCACCAAATACCATCATATTGGGAGACTTCAACTACCCTAACATAGACTGGGTGCACTATTCTAGCCCTAACACCTTAGCCCAAAGGTTCCTGGAATTCATAAACTCAAATGCAATGGAACAGCTAGTCACCTCTCCCACAAGGGGGGATAATATACTAGACCTGATCATCACAAACATGGGGACAAAATGCTCCACACCGGAAGTATTGCCCTCACTGGTGAGATCTGACCACAAACTAATCACCCTGGATTTACATTTACCACCTCCACCCCCAGCACAAAAGACTACAGTGAGAAACTTATCAAAAGCCGACTTTACACTTCTCAAGACTGAGATGGTATCATTTAAGCCCTCAGGGCCAATGGAAACCACATCCCACAATGCTGAATCCTAAACAAATGCTTTCTACGGACATCTCCAAGAATGCATGGATCGTGCAATCCCAAATAAAACCAAGACCCTCTCCACCAAAGGAAAGCGTCCTGTCTGGTGGACCCCAGCCATAAACAAATTGTATAACAAAAGAAGGAAGCTACTGCAAGACAGAGCAAAATCCCATAAAGGGAAGGCATCTCTGATCAGCACTAGTAGAAAGCTACGTTCTCTCATAAAAACATCCAAGGCCAACTTTGAGAGAAAAATCGCCAAGGACACTAAAGATAACCACAAGGCATTCTTCAGTTATGTTAGAAACCTGGGTGGAAACACTCAGATATGCTCAGAGTTAGTACACAACGACAAAAAATTTACCGAACCCACAGATATTGCCAACATTCTGGCAGACAGGTTCAGTGCAAACTTCTCCCCTCCCTCGCCTCCAAAAGAAGAAATACTCATCCCAGCTGAATGTAACCTCCCTGTCATCTCTGATGTCCAGGTGAGAACCGCCCTCAACAAAGCAAAAAACACAGCATCTATGGGACCTGATGGTATCCCCGGCTGCGTGATACGTGAACTCCAAGAGGAGATAAATCCGCATATAAAAATGTTATTTAACCTTAGCCTTACTACAGGATATGTACCTGAACACTGGCGTACAGCAACAGTGGTACCACTCCACTAGGGAGGCTCCACTACAGACCCTGGGAACTACCGCCCCATAAGTTTGACCAGCCTGGTTTGCAAAGCTATGGAAAGAATTATTATGGAATTCATAAACAACGACATTGGGGACCTACAGACACTTGATCCCACCCAGTTCGGCTTTGTAAAAGGCAGATCCTGCCTTTTGAACCTGGTTGACTTTTTTGAAACAGTCACTAGAGCCATTGATGAGGGCAAGGCAGTCCATACAGCCTACCTGGACTTGGCTAAAGCCTTCGACACAATACCCCACTCGGGGATCATAGAAAAACTAAGCAGCTTAAAAGTAAATCCATATGTCACAAGATGGGTTGCAAACTGGCTAAAGAACAGAACCCATAAAGTCAAGATTGCGGGAGCCATGTCAGACTCAAAGCCAGTCACAAGTGGTGTCCCACAGGGCTCTGTCCTGGGACCCCGCTTGTTTGGCATTTACTTCTCAGATGTGAAAGCAAACATGGGAGGGCTGTGGCTGACAAAGTTCGCAGATGACTGCAAACTAGGCGCCATAGTCGATACACCAGCTAACGCATACATCCTACAGAAAGGCCTCACCGAAACGGGCAACTGGTGCCGGAATCATGGCCTTAAACTGAATGCCAAGAAATGTATAGTCATCCCCTTTGGGAAAAACAAATTACCCACAAATTATCACATAGACAGTAACCCACTGAGTACCGAAAAAGTAATCAGAGACCTGGGGACCCTAGTTGATAGTGACCTCTCATTTGACACCCAAGTTTCCAAAGTGGTTAGGAAGACTTTCTACCTTGCCCACCTTATCATGAAGGGGTTCACATCCATATCAAAGGAGGTCACCATGCCCCTGTACTCCTCCCTTATCAGGCCCATGATTGAGTACAATGCCCCATTTGGTATGTACCTCACCCGGCACTTACAACAGCTGGAGAGACCCCAGACGTACCTCACCAAGAGGATCAAGGGTTTCCAACATATGTCATATGCTGCCAGGCTCTAGAAACTCCAGCTCTATTCAGTAGCATACCGCCTGCTCAGAGGTGATCTGTGCCTGACATACAAGGCCATGTCCAACCAGGAATTGATGGACATGCTCCACCTCAAAAAATCAAAATCCATAAGAACCACGAGAGCCAAAGATTTAAACCTCAGTACAAACATGAATAGAACATGCTGGAGGGACAGATTCATAACTCAGAGGCTTCCCATACTCTGGAACAAAATACCAGTCCATGTTAGGCAGAGCCCCTCACTGACTCTGTTCAAGAGAAATCTTGACGAGTGGATGGGAGATCGTAGGTTTACCCCGGGGGTCACCCCTGTATCGCTACATAACAGAGGCACAGTAAACTAATTTTAATAAGTAAGGGGGTCTTCAATGTGTCACTACTAGACAAAGGCACAGTATTCTAAATTTATTCTATACACCTTAGTTCCACTACATGGGGTGGTGAAAGCCACATCTCTAGGGCTAGGCTTGCAAATGCCTCAGGGCAGATAGCCTAGTACTAAACTATGAAACTATGAAACTATATACCCAACTCACTATGGCCCATGGCATAATTTACCTCCCAGACAGGTGGCCTGCACTCTGCAACCTACTTCAACCCCAATGTAATAATAGACTACTTAGATCTTCTGACAAGTTCCTCTTACAAGTCACAAAAGCTAACAACGTTTCTGGTGATTCTCTTTACTCCAACTGCATCTCCAGAACATGGAACCCAATCCCCCAAAACATACTTACCACACCAAATCACATGCAATTCAAATTACTCCTCAAATCTCACCTATCTAATTCTTGGCTCTGCTCCTGCCTTGCACCTGGCCGATTCCTTCCACCTCTCTTCCTGCCATCTATACAGGGTTTCCTTCACTACACCTAACTTTTGATCTTTACTCCCTCAACCTGATAATAGTATCTCTTTCTCTTCTAATTCACCTCCTATAGTTCCTCTCTCTAGATTGTCTGTCTATTCCTCTGTGCCTCATCCTTTCTTCTCTTTCTTTCTGAACTTCTTTACTACATCCTATTCTAAGTTTACTTCTGTCTTAGTCATACCTATCTAAACAAAGAAAAATATCTACTTCCTGCCATGCTTTTCTTCTATCTATTCTTGAATATTTCTTTTTATATCTTGTAATCCTTGTATGTACCACTACTGTATGAGCTTATGTATTGTATAATTTGTTATTTGTACCAATTTTTATGCTGCTTGGGGCTTCCCCCCAGGCTTCCACTGAAAAAGGGCAAGTGCTCAGTCGGACTTTCCCAATCAACAAACATTAAATAAACAAACAATAAATAATTTGTGCAACTGTCACATACTATAAAATAATGTCTGGTTTTATTTATATATATTTGCTCAATTTGTGTAACCACCATTAATTATTATGGCATACATGTTGCAAAATGCTATTATTACAATACTCTATTTGCTATATAAGCACCTTTACTTCAATTATCTTGCTATAATTTGAACATTTACCCTCCCTTTTTATATATTTCTGCATACATCTCTTTGATTTATGTGCACATTGTCCTCAGTGCACTTTTTCTGTCTGGTAACCCATCTATTGTAGTTGCCCTTGCCATTTCCCCCACACTCGTACTTATTTTTGCATTCATGTGTTTGAATTATGTGCACATTGCACTCAGTATACTTTCAATGCCTGGTAAAGCTTGCATTATTTACCCTATGTAGCATCTTGTGCTGTTAGTATGAGCATGTTTAACAGGGTTGCACACAGACAAGCTTATTTGTTTACTGTGTGTGCTTGTGCTGCTCAACACTATTGCTGGCCATAAAAACATGCTTGTATTTGTGTTAGTATGATGAGCAGCATACATATGCGATTAGCACTAGTGCTTATTGTGCTAACATGTAAACATCATTTAAGCTTCATGTCAAAAATACACAATTGTTCATGAATCCCACAATTTAAGACATTTTTTAGCAACATGGCACAAAATCACTTATGGTGTTAGGCCAGTGCAATGTTTGAATAGAAAACTTACTACAGTCACTAAATTAAGTCATCACATTAGCAGCAAATGACAGCTGAAAATAACTATGGCCTCTTCCTCAGACAGTGACCCAGATTCTGATTAAAACTGACAGCCTTAAAGTAGGCAGATAATTAGCTCAGTAAACAGTATTGCTCATTTACTAAGGTTTTGCTGACATAGCTTTCAAGTTAACCTGTTTTTTTTTTCTTTTTTACACATCAAATCTACCACATGTAATGTGAAAATAACCTGGGCTTCTTTCCTCCAATATCGGTTTGCTGTTGTTCATTCATACCAGCAAAATGCATAATATGATCAATTAGCCTTTTGTAGTACAAATCTTAATGGTCATTTCATAAGCAACAGGGCCTTACATTTTGATGATATGAAGTTCAGAAATATTATAAATGCAAATATAGTCTGTTCATCAGTCACACTGGACTTAAATACTGAAAATATTTCCATATAAACTGCATTCAAAATGTATCTGCAAATTGTTCTGGATGTGCTATGCTTTTGAATGTCATTGCTGTTTAGTTATCCAACACTATGTGCATATAAAAAAGTAGGCTGCTTAAAAATGGCATGAAAATCAGAATTAAAATGGCAGTTTAATTCTCCGAAAACCTAATCACCACTTAAACTTTAGGTAATAGCTTCTTCTGAGAACTGAAAACAAATGCTGGAACAAGAAGCTGTTGTTGGTATGGAGTTATGTAGTCAATTATGACTGCTACTTCAAGGAATTGAGCACAGTAACCCTGTGTGTCCACCACTGCCTGTTTAAATTCTTGTAAATTCATACTCTGAATGTTAGTAATGTTGTCCAGCCATTTTCATCTTAGCTGCCTACCTTCTTCTATTGCCTTCACTCTTTTCCAACATCAGTGCCTCTTTCAGTGACGCCAGTTTTGGTATTAAATAGCAAATGTATATGGGACTTAGCTTTAGTAACATCTTCCAAAGGTCATTCTGGATTAATTTCTTTAAATATAAACTGATTTTGGGAAACTTTTTTTGGCTCCCTGCAGCTAGCTATTAGCTGCTACCAGTTTCTCTACTTGTTTATCAGCTCAGCTGGACCCATCATAGCTCCCCAAGGTTATTCCTAGCCCGTCAAGGGTCATTGGGAGACTGAGGATTCTACTGCAGGATCACTCTGCTACCAGGGAGTGCTTATATTTACCATCTCTGTGCATGTACCCAATAATATTCCCATGGGTAAGATATGCAATGCTTGTCAATCCTTAACTATCCCTGACTTGTGCAAGGGACTGATGTCATCACAAGCTCAGAACACAGTTGTGGATATTTCACTGGTCACAATCAGGGAATCATGCACAATAGTGTGCCCCATATGCATACCCCTCCCTCCTTCCTTTCCAGGATGGTCACACCCATGTTCATCTGCCAGCACCATAGATTATCTTGCCACTAATTTAACTAGGGTAAGTTGAGCCATATTCAGAGCTTTTTCCTGCTATACCATAGTACTGGCTTAACTATTGACTCATCATCCCCCCTCCCCACTTCATCACTTCCAGCAATCTCATTGCCCCTGTCCATCTCCGGGACTATCTGCTCTTCCTTCCTCTGCAGATTTATCTGCATAAGCTGGGTCTGCATGGATCATAGGGATAATCTGGGGAGGGAGAGCCAGAAACTGCTTCTGCTGATGATGGCTTATTATATTATGACTTAACTTTGTTTCCCCATGCCCCACCTCTGCATTCATCAATACTGTACAAGGACTACTCCACTCTATGGACCACTCCTCCCCACCAGCATCTCAGCCACCTCAGGTACTAATCAAACCCATGTCACCTGGGCCATAATTAAGGCTTTATCCGTTTCTGCCACAGTGATGGCTAGGTATTGACTCATTTAATCTTCCTGCTTGTCACAGAATTTTCAAAAATCTTCTCCAAGACCACATTCAAAAGCATCAGTTTCTTGAAACACAACCTGCATATAGTCCAGCACCAACAGCCATTCATTATTATTGGAAAAAAACTTTGTTTTGAATATATAGACCTTTTCTGCCAAGAAGGAAGTGTCTTTTAATTTCATGGCTGCCGTTACTATCTGCAGTGAACTTTGAGTTTAGGAATATAAAATCTTTCACAGCTTCCATTTCTTCTCCATCTATTTGCAAATAATTCATAAGGCTAGTGATATAATTCAAATTTCTTTAATGTTGAGCAAAAAAACTGACTTTTCCCCTTTCTACTTTCACCATCATCAGTGGGCTTTTCAACTCCTCTTTGATTTCAGCCAGTAGTGTTCTCTCATATGAGTGTATGAGGTTGTTAATATTTCTCCCAAAAATTTTAATTACAAAATCTCATTCATCTAGCACTGTATTTTGCATTATATATTTGGCATATAAATGAAATTAAGGTGACAAAAACAACCTTGTCACACCCAATTCTCAATATTAAACCAGCCCATTATTCCACATTTGATTCTAGGTGTTGCGTCTTCTTCTTCTGCATAAATATTCCCCAGAAGGCAAATAAGGTGAGCAGCATGCTTCATTCTGTATGAGATTACCGCAATTTGTTATGATACACAGTTACATATTTCAGAGTATTTATTAAAGTAAAAGTAAATATTTATCTGGTATTCCTTTACTTTTTTATTACCCGTTGAAAGTTGAATATTTGAACTGTGGAATTTCTAAAACAGCTTGCTATGTCTGACAATTATTGATCTGCATATTGTTGGAGCCTAGCATACATGATCTTATGCACTGCCTTATATGTAAAACAAGTGAAATTGTGCAATAAGTTGTTTACCATTGCCCATTTATGGGACTAGAATTTAATACCGACCTTTTCTAATCCAATGGCAAGCATTGTACTTTCAAATTTACTGGCAAATTACCAGCAACACGATAACTGCATAACTGTGCAGGATTTTAAGCAATTAAGCTGAAATCCTAACACTGCCTGCAGCCCTTGTTAGTAGTATACCGTTTTAGGGCCTATTGGACTTCCTTTCTAGGATGTCTGACTCTAGATAAGAGAACATAGCAGTGAATTTATCAGTAATGTCAGGGCCCTTCTTATGAAGTTCTTCTTTTTATTCCAGATACCTGTTCTTAATATCTTCTGCTTCTGTTCGGTCCTACATGTCTTTATCTTTTATCATGCCCATTTTTACATGAAAATATCCATTAATATCACCAATTTTCTTGAACCGATATCTTGTTTTTCCAGTTCTATTATCTTCTTCTAGCTCTTTGCATTTCTCATTTTAATAGCCTCCTTATTTCTTCTTGCTGGTTTCTGGAGCTCTGCATTTAGTTTAAAATGCTGTATTTTCCATATAAATTTCCTTTTTGCCTTTCTTTCATTGGCCACTTCTAAAACCTCTGCAGGCAGCAATTTTGCTTTCTTAATCTTTTTTTCTATTTGAAATATCGTGTTGCCACCTCCTGGGCAATATCCAAACATCTGTCCAGAAGTATAGCTGGGTCAACCAGTGCCCTGTGCTGGTATCATTAACCAGTGCCCTACCCCCTAAGCTCTTCAAGTGAAGAAAAAAAAAAAACACTTCACTGTAATTAACCAATTGGCTTAGATCCATACCCCCCTTCCATTGGGGAGGAGAAAAAAAAAGAAAACACTTTAGTGTAATAACCTATGGCTACATTGCAGCCATCAGCTTATTACAGTTAGATCCATGCCCCCACAGAGCTCTTCCACTGAAGAGCAAAACAAAAAACGTGTCAGTTCCTTATACTGGCACACCCCCATCCCTCCTGCCTCAGCCATTCAGGTTCCATTTTTTGTGTCCTGCTCCCCACCCTCCTTCTACATTTTTTTATGAAAAAAAGTTCTTTTAAACCTACCTATGAACCTATGAACTGTAGCAAACTGCATGCTACAAATGTTGCAAACAATTGCTGCATTTTATACCCTGCCAGCACAGAGCACTGTGACACTTATGTTTAATTAAAACATAAATACATTATTTTAAACTGAAGCGAACAGTTGCTACAGTTTATATCCTGCTGGCACAGAGCACTGTAGCAGTCAGGATTTGGTTAAAAAAAAAGAGATTTTCTTTTTTTTTCTTTCCACAATGTAGCAAGCAGTTGCTACTGTTTTGACCACACACATATTGCTGGATAAAAACAGTACAGGCATAGAAACAGGGATAAGTGCTTTCAACTCATACAGCCTTCATCAGATCCTGCATTACTGCCAGTACTCCTCCCCTTTAAAGCAAAGGAGTACTGGCAGTAATGCAGTATCTGATGAAGGTTCTATGAGTTGAAAGCGCTTATCCCTGTTTCTATGCCTGTGCTGTTTTTATGCAGTTTTATTGTTTTATTAGCTAATAAATGTTTCTCTGTGGTGGCCTAACTCTGCTTGTTTTCTAAATATTTTTGTTTGGTTGAGCAGCCTTTAGTGATCAGGAGTTTATATATTTTTAGGGTTTTTAAAAGATTGTATTGCATTAAAGAGAGATCCGGATCAGATGATCACACACACACACACACACACGCACACGCACACGCACACACACACACACACACACACACACACACACACACACACACGCACACACACACACACACACACACACACACACACACACACACACACACACACTTGCACATGGGGCAGCTGTGCCTGTCACACCACCCTAGCTATGCTACTGCATCTATCCATAGTTCATCATGTACTCTATCCACAAGATCTAATCCCTTAACTCTGTTCTACACTTTCCCCTACATATTCATATGGAATGCTATTTAGCTTATACCTAATTTGCCTGGGGATTTTTCTTATCATGTTTTTCCCTATTGCCTGATCAGCCATCCCTCCACAGACAGCTGTCATAAGGGCAGTCATCTAATGTTTTGCGGTTAGATTTCTGCTTTGCTGCTTGTTGGCTGAGTTGAGCAGCTACATAATGTCAGAGGAATTCTTGGCCCTCCTCTAACATATGTGAGCACCCATGCATGTGCTATGAGGCCTACTGTCACTGACTTGGATTGTCAAACCCATATCCTCAGTCCTATGGCCAATTGGATTCCTTTCCACCCATTCCACTAAAATCCAGGGTACTTCTGAAGATTCAGAAGGAATACCCCATGAACATTGTAGTGACTCCCTTCTCGCCCAAGAAACCATGGTTCTTCCTTCTACTGGAAATGGCAGGGGTAATTTCTAGAAGCTTCCTAACAGACTGGGTCTACTCACAAAAGAACACGGGTGTTTGATATACCACAAAATCAATCATCTTCAATTGACTGCCTGAATGATAGGGTCTTAATTCCTTTTAGCACATTTCTGAGGATGTGCAGGAGATACTAATGGAAGCCAGAAAGCCTGCTACTAGAAAATCATATATTAGCCAATGGAAACCTATCCATCACCCATTCAAGGCTTGTTGTTTTCTGGTTTTACAATATTTGTGGAGAAACTATCCTATGGCCTTTCTTATTCCTCTGTCAAAGTTCATTTATTGGCCATTTCAGTGAGTCTGCCCATGGATCCTCCTCTTAAGTTGCAATACAGTCTCATGTCAAAATGTTCTTGAAAGGGGTTTTGCATAAGAGGCCTTCAAGAAAACTTGTGCCCTCTCTTTAGGATCTTAATTTTGTGCTAGAGAAGCTAGCACTTGCTCTATGTAAAGCAGATTATCTGTCTGACTTGAGGTTATTAACATGGGAAACATTTACTGATTGCTCTGACCTCTGCAAGTAAGGCAGCTGAGTTGCAAACACTTACAGTGACTCAACTTAGCTCATTTCCATAGGGACAAGGTTTCTTTGAGAACTGATCCTTTTATGTCTGAAGTGTTATCCAAGTTTACTTTCTCTTTCCTGAACCTAAACATGATGGAGAAAGGCTACTGCTTACCTTGATTGTCCATAGGCAATTCAGGTACTATCTTGACAGAATTAAATTTTTCAGATCTTCAGCTCAATTGTTCATTTTTTTGTGAAGGTAAGAAGAAGGGGCAACCTGTATCAAAATAGACTATTATTATACTCATCATAACAAAAGTATTCCATACTCATCATAACAAAAGTATTCCAGGCAGGGTCAAGGCCCACTCTGCCAGGGCCTTGGTTTTATCTATGGCTTTTTGAAACGGTTGTATTCTAGAAGTATTCTGTACATACTTTTACAAAGCACTATAAGCTTCATTCCTTCTCTAGGCCCGGATCAAGCTTTACTAGAACGATTCTCCAGAAACTCCTGGACTCTTATCCTTCCACCTCCCAAATGTAGTTAGCTGTGGTAATCTACCCATATTACTAAGGCTACTGCAGCAGTGATCAATGTGATGAACAATGTACAGTTGTGTAAATTGAACTTGTCATATCAGTTGATGTTCAAATGATCACTACTGCAGTAATTGCTCCCTCCCTCCAACCCTCGTGCTTTTTATGCCAGGGTGTGGACATTTATTTTTTGTTTTTTCCTAGCATTGTTCATTCAAGGCTCAGCCTTCTTTTCTCTGCTGACAGGAAAGCTATGAAGAGCTTCTTGCCCAAACGTGTCTTTTAGTAAACTCAGCTTGAGCTGTTTGACAGTTTGGGCACATGAAAAGTGCCTTAAAGCTTTGGAAGCTGGCTGGCTGTTATATCCCTGGCAGAATATAATCCATATAGCTAAGGTATAGCCAAGGCTACTGCATCAGTGATCATTTGAACATCTACTGTTATGCTAAGTTCAGCTTACACAGCTGTATTTTCTTTGGTTATCAGCTTAGCATTCCAATCACATATAATGAAAGTTGTTCTTCTTTTGGCTTTTCCCGGTTAGGGATCTCCAAAGTGGAACTCCGGTCCGCTAATGATTGGCAGTAGATATTTTATGGGTGCCGAGGTGCCAGCTCGACGCCCAACCTTCAGCAACCACTCGACCGCAGGGAGGACATGCAGACTCCACACAGAAGGCGCTACACATATAATGAAAGTAATGTTTTTTATTGGTGTTATATCAAGAAGGTGCTACAGGTTCTCATAAATCTGATCAGTTTCCTCCTCTTTAGCATCTGTATTTGCAGAATGGATTTATATCACTACAATGTTGAAAGGGTTGTTTTGTAGTCTCACTATGATTATATTATCATTTTATGGACTGTAACACAGCATTAGTTTTGACACCCATTTTTAACAAGTTATTTGATTCCTTCTGCAAGACTCTTTCTCACCATAGAAAATATGATTTTTTGTTGTAAAACGACTCATTTAAGTCAGTTTTAGTTCACATTTCCCACCACTTTGATGTTTATTCTTGTCACGTCATCGTAAACCACATTAATTTTGCTTTGATTCATAGCTCTTACATTTCAAATTTCAATGTGTAATTGATTGTAATATTTGATTTTCCTTTCATCTCTGAGCACTTCAGAAGATCAGCATCTTCTTGGCTTTATTCCATCCACATCATAACCTTTAGCATTTTAGCATTACTTTTACTTGCCCTCTGTTGTTCACCAGTAGTATGCTGAACAGCTAGACACCTTCAGACCTGAAGATCCCATGATCTGGTGCCTTTTTAACATGCCTGCATTGTTCTTTCTTTCTTTTCTTTTTTTTGAGTTTGGTTCACTTAAAGGACAACTCCACATAAATGTCAAGTTTTTCATTCCAGAAAGTGCTTTCCCCTCGCCTTTAATCCAACACCAAAATATCACATACAGAGAAAGCATCATTTAATAATGATTCCACTAATTTAATGCCTGGACTTGACTTTGTTTTACTTTTTGTAAAGTCCTGTGCTTTATTTCCTGTAGGTGTCTCATCAAATATTACATTATGTAGACATTGAGGAATAGATGGCTTAAATAAACATACTACCACGGGAAAACATAATTAACTGAGTTCAGGTCATGGATTCTACCTACAGACCAAATAAAAAGATTTAAATTAAAACATATAAATTTGCCTTATCAGCAACAGGTAGCAAGCATCACACAGCAAATAACCAATATATCCTAAAGCTCCAATTCTGACAATTCAGGGCCTGGATAAAAACAAGTGTTGCAAACCTAGTTTTCTGTTGTAAACGAACAAGAAGATTGCACCCACACATAATTTTTTCTTATCATAAAATAATTTAACTTCCCTTTAATCAAATTCCAGGAGTGTCACATAGAAGTACAAATTTTAATATTACTCTCATGATTTTTTCTCAGTATTTGGGTCCATGGTGGTGCAGCGGTAGTGTTGTTGCCTCACAGCAAGAGGTTCTCCCGTTCAATTCTAGGCTTGGGTTGGGTGTACCTTCTGTGTGAAGTCTGCATGTCCTCCCCGCGGTTGAGTGGGCATTTGAAAGACATGCATTGAATGGGCATGACTTCGTTGAAGGTTGGGTGTCGGGCTGGCAACTTGACACCATAAAAAAAAAAAAACAACTGCCAATCATTAGCAGACCGGAGTTTCTGCTGTGGCGACCCCTAACCGGGAAAAGCCAAAAGACAAACAACAACATTTGGGTTTGTAGTCTTTCTGCAATTCATTTTCTGCAAAAACTGGATGTTAGTTTCTTGTGGTATTTGTCTCAACATTTTTTTACATTATGTAAAGGATTTGGCTCAGACAAGTCAATGAGGGCAGAGAAAAGATTGTATCAAAGGTTTGTGTTACATCTGTTAATTATGGCATCGGGTTTTTCATATGCCAATAAACTGTGATTTAGAAATACTTCTTAGCTGTAAAATGCAAGTAAACCCAGTTACTCTGCCAAGCATATTGTTCAAATGTGCCATAGCTTTAGAGATAACCAGTAATAAAAATGAAAGGAAGCAAAGTTAAAGATAGACTTATGCTGACAGTCAAAAAAAAAAAAAAAAAAAAAAAAAAAAAGCAAAATCAAAGTATGCCTAAAATAATCCAGCGGAAAGAGAAAAAAATCACAATAAATGATTTTCTGATCACAGGGCTCTTATTCCTATAAAATGGCATTATAACTGTAAAACAAAATAATTCAGCATGGTGGTCCCTATTTGGCCATTTCGGGGTATCACAGATTAGAAAAGAATAATTAGCAGTTACAGTGATTCAAGGTCACTGATAGTGTAGAATCGTTCATTTTTAATGAAACAAATACATTTCCAGTTTTAGGATATGGTCACCCTTTAAATCTATTTGACATGCCATATTTAATTTCCTCTTTCTACAGCCATATTTCACTGTCAGTACCCATTACATGTAGTTATCTCACATGTACAAAATAGTGGCAAATAAAAGGATTGGGATTTAGTCACTTAACTGTATTTGTACCTTATATCTCACCACTTTGTAGTTACTTGGGACAGATAACCAGAGAGATGGCTAGACAGATGGATGATGGAAAACCAAATGTGCAGTGGGATTGTCTTTAGAATGCTTAGCACATCTTCTTTTGTGAGACAAAATTTAACTACTGCAACTTGAAAACTTTTCTCATATATTGGGAAGGTTTGGATTTGGAAGTTGAATGAGCCTTGTTTAAGACATAAGTAAGCAGCCAAGGAAGCAGCAGGGAGTTGTGGTCTAAAGATGGTCAGATGTTATCATAGTAGAAACCTGATGAGCTGATGATGGACATTAGCAATGAACAGTCATCAAGTTTATACAGAGGCCATCCATGCAGAGATATCTATGGAGAGTCCTTATTATCTGACTGATAAAACTAATAGCCCAGGAAGACAGCTATAACTTTTGCTAAAACAAAGAACAAGATGAGGAAAGAGTTTGCCAAGGCCATACAGGATGATTTTAAAAGGTAGCTTATGCATGCCTGAGCTGAAACTAGGCATGGAGGCTTTCTGCAGAATAAGGTAATATATCCAGATTTTCTGTAACCTGAGGATAGATAGATTGATTAGTGAATTGATTTTCAATTTGATAACTGAAACACAAAGTGAGAAGGTCACACAGAAAATCCAATCAATAACAACTAAATGAAAACTCCAGCCAAGCTAGAACTTCCATTGAGTGACCTCTCAAATCTCTTGTATCAGAGGCACATGGGATATATGCAAATGACCCTTATGAACATCAGGTGTTTCAGCTATATGGTGATTCTGAATGCCTATGACATTTCTTTTTAAGTCAATTCAATGGACAATTTTAGGCCAATAAAGCCAAACCCTACTAGCTGTGGATATGCATATTTTGGCCTTGTTATGACTTCATCAGCACAGCACAAGTAGAGTGTTTGACTAAGCATAAGAAACACAGGGCTGTTATAACCAGCTGATGTCCATTACCCTTTTTGGAGTCATCCTAATGATAATGGACATCAGTTGGGTATAACAGCTCCGTGTTTCTTATGCTTAGTCAAACACTCTGCTTGTGCTGTGCTGATGAGGTCATAACAAGGCCAAAATATCATATCCACAGCTAGTGGGTTTGGCTTTATTGGCCTGAAATTGTCCATTGAAATAACTTAAATAAGTCATAGGCATTCAGAATCGCCATGTAGCTGAAACACCTGATGTTCATAAGGGTCATTTGCATATATACCCACGTGCCTCTGATATAAGAAGTTTGAGAGCTCACTCAGTGGAAGTTCTAGCTTGGCTGGAGTTTTCATTTAGTTGTTATCCAATTTGATAACTAGGAAAATCCAGCTGGGAGGTTCCATTTTCAGTGTTTTTTTTGAAAAGGAAATCTGCAGGCAGTAAGTGTAAGTAATGTAACTGTAGTCAAAACAAAGTGCAGGCGACATGCATAACAATAGGCAACAACAACATTCTAACAACATACAAATACCATTAAATAAGATAAATAAACAGGACAACAAAATCTTATGAACACAGCATAATGGCACGGCATAAATATGCATGAAGAATTACAGCTGTTGGAATAACAAAGAAATGCCAATATTTGTTGTACAATAAGTAAATTTGCTACAGTTTGTTATACATGACAGTACAATTGTTTTTCAGCTATAGTAAAAATATAGAGGATTGCTATTTGACAAGTTGTCGGTCAGATGACAGATGATAGGACAGGGATAATACACAAACATACAGAGCCTGCTGGCTAGACAGCTATGTGACTTTGCTACTGTCTGACTGAATTTGATTTTGGATTGAATTTATGTATTTAAGGTTTGGATGCTTGCACTATTTTTTCCCTTATATTACAGCTTCTTTTGTTTTTAATTTTATTTTACCTCAACATTTTTCCTTCTTAGAGTTTTAAAAATTCTTGACTAGGGAAAGTTAGAAAATAATTATTTTTTCATTTTCTAACTGAACTGAGAAATAGGATTCCTTATTTGGCTGCATTATTGTTTAGCTGAAGTGCTGTGTCATTCTGCTGTTCTCTGACTGCATTTGATTTTGGATCAAATTGACTAATTTAAGGTTTGGATACTTGCATTATTTTTTTATTTTTGCTCTAATATTACAGTTTTTTTTTTATTTTGTTTTACCTCAAAGTTTTTTTCTTCTACTAGTTTTAAAAGCTCTTGACTAGGGTTAGTTAGAAGATACTTCCTTTTCCATTCACTGAGTATTTTGGAGATTCAGTGATTGTTCTCAGCCTGCAATCAACTTCAGACTTGGTCGACCAAAGACCCTTGATGTTTGCTTGGACTTCTGAGAAGTAAATGCCAAACAGGAGTAGTCCAAGCAGTGATCCAACTGGACTGCACTAG
This sequence comes from Protopterus annectens, assembly GCF_019279795.1. Lineage (NCBI taxonomy): Eukaryota > Metazoa > Chordata > Ceratodontiformes > Protopteridae > Protopterus > Protopterus annectens. Next base: position 380,913,209 of record NC_056733.1, read on the forward strand.
TGACTGATCTTCTTGTGGAGGTAGCTTCACCTATCTTGACTTCTTGTGTCCTATGTATCAGCTAGCTGCATTCCTGCAGGAGACATAGGGGTTCATTCCTAATTTAGTAATGTTTTCTACAATGCCTGAGTGGTGTCTTGTACCAAAAGGTTTGACCAGGTCTAGGTAGGCAGTGTGTACTGTCCTGCCTTTTTTGAAAGAGTCATCAAAGCAATAGATAAGGTCCAGTAGGTTAAGTAAGCATGACCTGTCTCTAACAAAACTAAATTGAGATGGGTGCAGTGTTTGGAAGTTTCCTATGTCCTTATTGATTAATTCCATAATAAGTCTTTCCATGAATTTTCATATGAGGCTGGTCAGATTTATGGGACTTTAGTTAGCCAGATTGCTGGAAAGCCCTTCCTTGTGCAAAGGACTGACTGTTGCTGTCCTCCATTCACTTACAACCCATAGATACAGTATTTTTGTCTTTTGAGAGAGGTTCCAGGACTTAGTCATGTGATTGTTGTGGGTATATTGGTTTCTGATATTTCTTGTAAGATATTTGGGGCAAAGGGTGGGGTGAAGTTAGGGCTGAATTTATCAGCCAGCAGGTTTGCTATACCATTCCAAAGACATGCATCTGGAGTGTTTTTAACTGGGTGTCCACTAGAAATGGACTCTGTCCCAGTCAGATTTTCCCAGTAAATAAATGTTAAGTAAAAAATCAGCTTCATTATAGGTGGTATCATTCACAGCTGGTTCAATGCACTGCTGCATATAACATTTGAGATTATGGACATACCTGAAGAAGGCCTTGTGGTTGTTGTGAGTCTGGGTGACTATTTTTGGCTCAAATGTAGCCTTGAAGCTTTTAATAAGATTTCTGAGTTGCTTTTTTAATTTAATTATGAGGTTTCTAACATATTGGGTGTTGCACTTCTTATTTTTTGGCCAGTTTTCTACTTTTATTATAAAACTTATTAATATTGTAGTTCCATCGGGGGGGTTGTTTTTATGGTTTGCACTGTGCTTGTTTCTACTGGTGCGGGTCTATATTATATCCTCGAACGCTTAAAAAAGCGAACGCTGATTGATCAAACTTATTTTCGCGAAACTGCAAAATATCAAAGCAGCAGAAACTCAAATTTTTTCCTAGGGAAAGAATTTGGTTGTCCGTTTCTGTTGCTTCGGTATTTTCAGTGTTATGGTGGAAAGTTACCGGTCGGATTCAGGTAAGTGTGCGATTGTGTGGATGTGAGTGTTAGGGTGATTTAGGTGAGTTAGGGTTAGGGCTCGGGTTAGTTGTGTGTGTGATTGAGTGGACATGAGAGTTAGGGCGGATTTAAGTGAGTTAGGGTTAGGGAGCGGGTGCGGTGAGTGTGCGATAGTGACGGAACTTAGGGCTAGGGTTTGGGTTAAGGTAAGTGGATAGTTAGTGGTGTGTGCATAGTTTAGTGTAGGGTTAGGTATCAGATTTTAGGTGTATGTGTGTGGATTTCTGTTTGTTTGGTGTGCTTGTGTTGTGTGTATGTATTTTGGATCAGCAATTTTTTCCCTGGGAAAAAAAATCGCTGATCTGACAGTTCGAGATTGTAAGCTTTCGCTTAAATTAGGTAGATCAATCAGCGTTCGCTTTTTTAAGCGTTCGATGATATAATATAGACCCTACTGGTGCAGCTGCTTCTATGCAGTTGTTTACATGCTTATATAAATTAGCAGTAGAATCTTCTGGGTTTGGGGGAATTTGAAACTTGCCAGTGTATCACTTAGAGTAGAAAATGTGCCATGGAAAAATTTCTATATGTTCCAGAGTCAGCAGAGATATTAAGTTTTATTTTGAAGTTGACTGCTTTGTAGTCAGTCATGATGACTAAGGATGTTACATAAGGGATGGAACATAATTCACCACTATTTGTGAGGCTAAGGTCAGTGATTTTGTTTCCCCAAGTAGGTACTTTGACTAGTTGGTCCAAATCATTTGTGTTAACATAGTCCAGGAATCTCTTGACTTGCATGACAATGGAGGTATACATTTCCCAGTCTATAGCTGTAGCTGAAGTCTCCCAGGAAGATCTGGGTGGGGGTTTAATGCTGAGTTACTTCAGTTCATATAAGTAGGCTCTATGGCTTTCCTGGGTAAGGAACTTTGCTGATGGTAAGTTAGAAGTGAAGAAGATTTTATCATACCGCTTTACCAGCCTTGATGTGAGTCTCTTCTAGATGAAGATTGAGACACCTCCATCTTTTTTCCCTTCCTGTATGGTACCTGGTCTAAATGTGTAGAAGGCATGATAGCCCTGCACAGTCAAGGTACCCTTCATCTATTTATACCAGCCATCAAGCCCTCCCCTGTCAGGCTAAGCCCGTACATTGTTCGATGTTAGGGACATACACAGTATCAGATGTGGGATGGTAGTTGCCAGAGGAAGCCATTATAGAGACAGCCATGAGTGTTGATTACACCATCACTGGTGCCTCGTTAAAGGAGGACATATTGAATGGTCCTAAGCAAACCTATGGACAGGGATGCAAACTATCCACATCACACCGGGGACTCATTATACCTTTCCCCATGTGAGTGCCTACTGCCACCCACCTGCTAGAATAGGTTATCCCCAAGTGGTGGCTTTTTCAACCAAAGCCTTCCCAGGATATTGCATCATCCACCCTTCCTCTGATGGATGTGACCTACATGTGTCATGCTCTGATCCAATGTCCTTCTCAGGAGGAGCTTGCCCATACCTCTCAACCTAGTGCAAGAATTCTGGAAAATCCAAAAATAATGGGAGAACAAAGGCCCAAAACTATAGACAATTTTTAAATATTGTTCATATAAACTTAGAAAGTCGACAGAATAAACAGATTTTGTACTGGCATTCATTTTCTGAAGGATATGAAGTCTGAAACTCAAATGTCCACCATTATTTAGTGGCATTAGACCTCAAAGATTTGCTAGAAAAACAATACATTTTATGGGGAATAGTACTAATATAAAAAAATATGGTTATCTTGTGGAAATCATGCCAGTTGAGAAATATGGGCCTGCTCATCATCCCCTTCCGGCACCATCAAGTGCCCAAGCAGCAAATCGATTTCAGGTCATCAGGTCATAGTCAGGGTTTATCCTGTTACACTACTGGTGCTGGTCAGTCTACAAAAGTTTTATAAAATGAATGAAGGCATATGACTGTGCACTCTGAAATGTTTTCTAAAAACTATTACAGCATTACAGGCCCCCAGGGCCTCTGTTGTGTGTCATTTAGACCCCCCTGGTTGCAGAGTCATAGGTGTGTCCTCCTTCTTACTGGTAAATTAAATGCATTCTAAACTGGCATACGACATAACCAAGGTGTATATGATTGCATATGAATCCTGTAAGAGACTTATTTTGGGAGAGGAGAAGGTGGCAGCTGCTTCAGGTGAAAGAGCTTACAGGGTGCAACTGACAGATCCCAGTTTGCAGATGTGTAGTACTGGCATTCCGGAATGAATGTGATACAATATTTTCAGTCACAGTTGTAGCACTGAAGCACTTTGTGTGTGCCACTTTTACTGTAGCAAGCTGTCATTACATTTGTAACAAGAAGTTTGCTATAACTTCAGAGAAGAAGAGTTGTTCTCGCCCCACAACTTACAGGTGATAAGGACACCAGATCAGTGAAGTGTACAAGGTGCCAAAGAATACAACTGTTGTTCTGCATTCTGCACTTGCCTTATGCTGATTGTTTGGACTTTCATGAACAGCCTATCAAGGCACAGTTAACTTTGGAAAGTCTCTTGTCTAAGGACATGAAGGTTGTATCTGTTTTCAGAGGTTATTGACCTTTCTGTCTCAAGTGACTTTTATCTCTAGAATGCACTGGAGTGGTTTGCCTGTGTTTGATTTGAAGCAACCAAGATAATTAATATCTCCCTCAGATGTTATGGTTACTCTGAGAAATGCAGTAGTTTGTTCTGTGTGGATGAAAGGAGAATAGTTACTCTAAGGGAAACAGTTTAAATATATTGGAGGCTGCCAACTAAAATGTTGGCACTAGACATGCCAAGTGACAGTAAGCCAAAAACAAAAAAAGACTGAAAACATAGGAGAAGAGCAAATCTGGACAATCACTCTTCTCCTTTAAACTTATTTTTTCAGGGGGGTCAAGCACCCCCTCCACCATCTCACGTGGGGGCCAGATTCCCATTACCCCTCAGACTTGTATATACAGATTCTGGGATTGCCATACCTTGGAGAAAAGGGAATGTTCCGAGAAATGACATCTCAGACTTAGTATATGTAAGTCTGTTCTTTTGGCCATTCGGTCTCTGTATTTCAGGACCCACTCTAGCAGGTGCTGAAATTTCAAATGGTCATCTATCTTGGAATGTTGTTCAAAAGTGCGTGTAGAAGGGAAGACTGGTAGATTGAGCAGGAGATTTGTACAGGAGTGGTAGAACTGCATGTTTTAATGGGCAGTGCAATGAACGCATCAGTCTCTATCATCATCATCGAAAGCCAAATGACTGTGTAACCAACAAATAAATCTAATTCCTTTTGCAGAATGAACGATACGGTGCAGCTCGAACAGTACAGACCACGTTTATTAACACATTCCACAAAATACTAATACTAATACTGGTTTAGCCTGTACTGTTCGAGCTGCACCGTATCGTTCATTCTGCAAAAGGAATTGGATTTATCTATCATCATCATCATTGTATATTATCACAAGCTTTGGTTAATGACAAAAAACATGAGATCTTAAGTATAGGCGGGGGATTCAATATGTCTTATTTGTAGTGTTGCTTGGGTCATACTACCTAACAGGGAGAATTAAAGGATTGAAGCTGTATTTCCACAGTCCAAGAGGAGTCATTTGAAGTGCTTTGGGATGGTTCAATGGAATGGGTTCCAGGCATAACGCCCTTTGGTAGACCTAGGATATACTCGAGAGATTATATCTTTCAACTTAGTTGTGAATCTTGGGGATTCTACAGTATGAGCTAAACATTGTGGTTCACAGTAGGGAAGTCTGATTTGCCCTTCTCAGTGTATTAACCTCATGATCTTCTCCAGGAGAAGCAAACTAGAAAAAGTATTTCTAAGTGTTTTTTACTCCCTTATGCTTTCTGATCATCATGCCTCAACCATTTGGTCTTGAGTCTAATTGTTCTTCAATGTTGAAGAGGCTTCCTTAGCCACAGGGGTGAGGACCATCTCAAGATGCTGTCATTCAGGCAGTCACGAGGGTTGCTTATGTCTTTGCAGGTGTCCTAGCTATGAAAACATCTGTAACAGCTCTGACCCAGCCCCTGGGTGGGAGTAAGGAGTGACCGAACCACACACCAGCAGAGTTCATAATACATTCTCCATATAGTGCATGCTTCCACATTCACACTATGAAGGTGAGCCTACCCCAGCCCTCAGGCTGTGTCTTTTCCATCCTAATCCCACCTCTGAGGGGAATGGCGTTGTCTGCATCTGGCTTCAGTGCACCACACCCCTCTGAGAATGGTTGCAGCCATCCTCCCTCATTAGGTGTCTCAGTAACCTGAGCTGGCAATTAAACCAAAGTCACCTGGATCATAGTCAGAGATTTATTCCCTCTACATCACTAGGTTTGGCTGCTTAGAAAATCGATAGATGGACACGCATTGCTCATCAAATCTAAAAAAATAGTACATAGTTTTATCAAGCAAGATAACATGTTAAAGGATAGAACAATTATGCAGCTGTTAGCTTTTCTGCCTCATGGTTTGTGATTATCTGGTTTGCTTTTTGACTGGGCTACATTTTGTACAGAGTCCTCCTGTCTTCCTTGTTTTTACATCTGCTTTCATCCATGGCTATGATGTTTTCCACTGTCAAAGATATATAGGAATTAATTAGTGGTGCACTAAAATACCTCCTAAGAGTTTCATTTGTGTATTTCTGTTGTGTGTGCGTGTGTATGTGTGGGTCTACTTCATTTGCCCGACACCCATTTGCCCAAGACCAAATGACAGAAATTTCATTTGACCGACACTTCATTTGACCGACAAGTATTATTGGCAAGAAAATGGGATATGCCACCCTCCCCAATGTAGTGATAGTAGAGTTAGAATATATAGTTAGTGGAGGTGTGGAGGACACGGCCCCTCACAATGGGGGGTGTGGGGGCAAAGCCCCCCACTTAATTTCAGATTATATTGTTTAGTTTTGCTTTAATATTGCTTAGTAAAACAAAAGTAAGTGGGAGGCTTTGCCCCCCACACCCCCCATTGTGGTGAGCTGTGCCGCCTACACCCCCCCTAGCTATATATTCTAACTCCAGGGGTCACACTACAGTGGGGAAGGGGGCATATCCCATTTTCTTGCCAATAATACTTGTCGGTCAAATGAAGTGTCGGTCAAATTAAATTTTGGTCAAATGGGGTCGGGCAAATGGGTGTCGGGCAATCAGAAGTTAGGACAAATGAAGTAGACCCGTATGCATATGTGAGATTGCCCCTGTGCATCCTGTGCATGCCTTATGCCCCTTGTTTGTTGCAATAGGCTGTGGCTCTCCACCAGTGGTTTATTGGATAAAGCAGGTACTGAAAATAGCTGGCAGGCTGGATAACATTCTTTTATGTTTATTTGTTTTGATAACCAGATTGTTCAGCTGGATTCATGACTGATTTACATTGAAGGCCCAGGGAAAAATACTCCAAACAGTAATAAGATGGAATACAACTTGTAACATCACAGTTTAGAACAAACTGATTGCACCTCATATAACACAGGTGTTAACAGAAAATCTGTCATAATAAATTTATACTAAGTTCTGATTATACAATTAATTTGCAAGGCTATACATTTTTTAAACTCATTGACTAAACTCATTAAGCCCTTGATGCAATTTGCAGTAACATTATTATTTGCTGTAAAGCATAAATGTCAGGGTTTCACCAGGACTCTCATATTTACCTACTGCGTTCCTTACATTAAAACTATCATTGTATTACAGTACATAAACAGCAATTTAATATGCCATGGGATAAGACAGAATATTTGCAGCTTTTAAAGTGTAAACCACATATCATAATATTGAATGATTTCTGAACTCAGTGCTAGGATGCTGTGTGACATGGCAAGTGGGCAAAAGTTAATGGTTTTGAACCAAGGAGATAAATTTTATTCATTAGGGCTGCGGGATGGCAAAATCAGCTGCTACCAAGGCTTAGATATTATCAGTTACAAAGCTGTGTTTTATCGGAAACTAAGGCCCAAGGTCAAGAAAAAAAATAGGTATTAGTTTCAAGTTGGTGTAAACATTTCAGTACGTGTATTTATAAATCATGGTACAGTTATATAAAATGCCTGTAAAAAAAGACCTTGGACTACGATTAATGCTTGGTAATATAGTGGTTTTTTTGTGCTAGTAAAAAGTAATCAAATCTTTTAAAGTTACAAATTAGACAAGTAAAGCATTACTTCATAAAATATGACTAGTATTGTTTTATTTTCCTTCTTTACTCTCTTTATTCCCTTTCCTATATTCCTTCCAATCTTCCTTTAACTGGTGTACACAATAAGAAGAGACCGTGTGACTCCTACTACAGTTTGAGAGCATAAGGTCAAGTAAATACAAAATGAGGTCATGCAGATAAAGCACAACTAATACAGATTGGTAGTAATACTACTTCCAGTGCATTAAACATGCAGGCAAAGCAATGGCAGATTATATGCTCAGCATATAGCCAGAGTTTGACTAGTTGTCCAATATAAAATAGTGTTCAGCACAGCACTAATTCTTGAAATAAATAAACACAGAGTACAGACTTGTCAGATGATGATGAAAGGTCTAACTTGAATTTCTTTATTATGTAGAGGGAGTGTACATACTGATAATAAGGGTTCATAGGTTCATAGGTTCATACTAGGCTATCTGCCCGAGGGCATTTACAAGCCTAGCCCATCGTTTTGTGGCTTACGCCACCCCTTTAGTATGGGGAACTATACCCATTATTTTTCTGTGCCTCTGTCGAGCAGTGACACTGAGGTAATCCCTGGGGTATATCTGCGATCTCCCATCCATTGGTCAAGATTTCTCTTGTACAAGGCCAGCGAGGTGCTCTGCCTCACATGTACCGGGATTTTGTTCCACAGCATAGGGAGTCTTTGGGTGATGAATCTATCCCTCCAGCACATCCTATTAATAGCCGTGTCAAGGTTTAAGTCTCCCGCCCTTGTGGCTCTGATGGATCTAGATTTTTTGAGGTGAAGCATATTCATCAAATCTGGGTTTGACATGGCCTTGTATGTTAGGCAAAGGTCACCTCTGAGCAAGCGGTGGCGACTGAATAGAGCTGGAGTTCTTTCAGTCGGGCAGCATAGGACAGATTTTTGAGACCCTTTATCCTTTTGGTGAGGAACTTTTGTGGCCTCTCCAGCTGCTGCAAGTGTCGGGTCAGATACATTCTGAATGGGGCATTGTACTCAATCATTGGTCTGATGAGTGATGAGTAAAGGGAGACTATGACCTCCCTTGATCTAGATGAGAATCCCTTCATGATAAGGTGGGCAATGTAGAAGGTCTTCCTAACTACTTTAGCTACATGGGTGTCGAATGACAGACTACTATCAACCTGGGTCCCCAGGTCCCTGATAACTTCTTCTGTGCTCAGTGGATTGCCACCTATTTGGTAGCTAGGGGTAACCTTGTTTTTCCCGAAGGGTATGACTATGCATTTTTTGGCATTTAACTTTAGGCCGTGGCTCTGGCACCAGTTATCCGTTTCTGTGAGACTCTTCTGAAGGATATCTGTGTCAGATGTGTTTTCTACTATGGCGCCCAGTTTGCAGTCATCTGCAAACTTTGTCAGCCATAACCCTCCTGTGTTTGCTTGTACTTCGGAAAAGTAGATGCCAAACAAGAGTGGGCCCAGGACTGAGCCCTGTGGGACACCACTTGTGACAGGCTTTGAGTCTGACATGGCGCCAGCAGCTCTGACCCTGTGGGTTCTGTCACTCAGCCAGTTTGCAACCCATCTTGTGATGTATGGGTTGACATTTAAGCTGATGAGTTTTTCAATGATACCCGAATGGGGTATTGTATCGAAGGCCTTAGCCAGATCGAGGTAGGCTGTATGGACTGCCTTTCCCTCATCAATGGCTTTGGTGACTGTTTGAAAAAGTCAACCAAGTTTAAAAGGCATGATCTGCCTTTGACAAAGCCAAACTGGGTTGGATCCAAAGTCTGCAAATTCCCTATGTCTTTATTTATGAGGTCCATTATGATCCTCTCCATGGCTTTGCAGATAAGGCTTGTCAAGCTAATGGGCGGTAATTTCCAGGGTCGGTGGAGGCACCGCCTTTGTGAAGTGGTACCACAGTTGCAGTGCGCCACTCCTGGGTGCGTATCCAGAGGTAAGACTTTGATTAAACAGCTGTCCTAGCTGTGGGTTTAATTCCTCATTGAGTTCATGGAGCACACAGCCGGGGACACCATCAGGTCCCATGGATGCTGTGTTTTTGCTTTGGAGAGAGCAGTTCTCACTTGGGCGCTGGAGATGTTTGGGGGCTGCAATCGTTTGGTATAGATATCTCTCCTTTTGGGGGGGGGAGAAGTTTGCACTGAACCTGTCAGCCAGTATGTTGGCAATGTCTGTAGGATCAGTAATCTTCACATCATTTTGAACTAGCTCTGAGCATATCTGGGAGTTTCCTCCCAGGTTTCTAACATAGCTAAAGAAGGCCTTATGATTGTCTTTTGAGTCTTTAGCTATTTTTCTCTCGAAATTTGCTTTGGATGATTTTATGAGAGCTCTTAGTTTTTACTTATAGTGATCAAGGGTGTCTTACCTTTTAAGGATTTTGCTCTATCTTGTAGTAGCTTCCTCCTTTTGTTGTAGAGTTTGTTTATGGCTGGGGTCCACCAGACTGGACGCTTGCCTTTGGTACAAAGAGTCTTTGTTTTGCTTGGGATTGCCTTATCCATGCAGTCCTGCAGGTGCTGGTAGAAGGCATTTGTAAGTGATTCAGCGGCTTGAGTACTGTTTTCCGCCGGCTCGGGGACCTAAAGGAGAAGCCCACACTAGTCTTTAGAAGTGTGAAGTCGGCTTTGAGAAGTTCTTTACTGTGGTCTTTTTATTTCAGGTGGGGTGGGATGAGGACCTCCAGCGAGATTAGTTTGTGGTCTGATCTCACCAGTGAGGGGTACACCTCCGGTGTTGAACATTGTGCTCCCATGTTCGTGATGATGAGATCAAGTATGTTATCTCCTCTTGTGGGGATGGTGACTAGTTGTTCCATGGCATTTGAGTTTATGAATTCCAGGAACTTTTGGGCTAGGGTGTTTGGGCTTGAGTAGTGTTCCCAGTCTATATTAGGGTAATTGAAGTCACCTAGTATGATGGTGTTTGGTGATACATTTATCCCCTCTAGTGTTTTCAGGAAGGCCATGTGAGGTTCCTGAGTTTGTGAGGGTGGCCTGTAACATGCTACAATTTGCAGAGCAGTCTTGCCTATGGTTAATTGCACCTGGATGGTCTCCGATGCATCGTGCGTTGCCACCAGTCTTGAGGTGTGGGTGTCCTTGATGAATATGGATACCCCCCCTCCTTTCTTGGTATTGTCCAGATTTTTGGGCCGGAACGCATGATATGAGGTAAAACCTGATAGCGCTGGGGTGCTCTCAGGAGCCTTGAACCAGGTTTCTGTCACAGCACAGACATCGATGTTCTCCATACTGAGAAGGGCCTCGAGTGCGTGCATTTTGAGATTTAGACTTCTGGCATTGAGCAGCATTACCCTTAGTTTTTTCCTTTTTGTGTTCTAGGGTGGTAGGTTTAGAATTTGAGCCTTGCCTAAAAAAGGCACTATGGGGGTGGCAAGAGCCTTTGCCAATATCCGGAATCCCAGGGTGACAGGTGCAAGCCGTCCCTTGCGAAGCAGCGTGGCTTGTCCAGCATGTCATCCCAGGCAGACAGACACTGGATCCCCTTTGAATGACACCAGTGTTTAAGCCAATTGTTAAAGCTGATCATCTTATCTCTGTATTGTGGCATCATTCTTGGTGAAGGTAGGATACTGCTCAAGGTCAGGGTCATACCTGTCTGGGCTACATAATCAGAGAGCTCCTCAATGTCTCTTTTCATGTAGTCCAAGGAGGTGCGTCTCAGGTCGTTTACACCAGCGTGGACAATGACTGAATCATATTTGTACCTGCTGTTGAGAGACCTGAGTGCTTGCGTTATGTGGCGGATTCTAGCGCCCGACAGGCAGCTTACTGTGACCTTCTCCTTACTCAGTCTGGTGGCGGGGCGTCAGTGTGTCTGACTATGGAGTCACCAATGACTAGTGTGTCTGGCATTGTGTTTGGCCTTAAGGGCTGTGACTGTTTGACACTCTGACTGTGAGGTCTATGTGTTGCAGGTGTTGTGTTCTGAGGTAGTGGTTGTTTGGGTGTCTGCTTTGGTGGCCTCTGCTGTTTTGGTAGATTTTTGATCAGAGCCTCCAGTATGTCTTTGTGTGTTTATGTGTATGATTTGAGGTTGTAATGGTAATATGTGAGACTGGGTCTATAGTGTGTGTGGTAACCTTCTCCTCCTGACTGGTCTTGCCAGTCCTATGTTGAGAGAGCTCAGCCTCCAGTTTGGCCGTATAGTTGCATCTCTCGCATGTATTTGTGTTTTGTGGGAGGAGGAGAGGGTTGTCTGTGTACATGAGGCAATTGTAACATTGCCTCAATATTCCCAGGTTCACCAGCTGAGCAGGAGAGGACACTAGCAACTGATCCCTCGACATGCTAGAAGGAATAGACAAAAAACTTTAAAAAAGATTCTGGGGACGTGGGTGACCGAGAAATGGGGGTTGCCTTTTGGGGTACTATCTATGACAAGAGTGCCGTATCAAGGTAATAAGTACTGTAGGAGCAAGTGCTACGTTTAACAGATAGAGAATAGTCTACTTGGAGTCAAGTAGAGATGATCTTTTTAATTATAGGATACGCTGATTAGATCAGTAGTATAGTTCGAGGAAGGTAGTTTTAAGGGAAAATTTGAAGAGTGGACTTTAGGTAGCCCGAATAGTTTAAACCTGCTTAACCGGCGCTGCCCTAGTGTGCAACAGTAGCAAGTCCGGGCTAAATCGGGCTAAATCGGGCTAAATCGCGCTAAAGCGTGCTTTATAGCAGGGTGCTGGAAAAGACAGGAAATGACACAAATTGCCAACAAACCACAAGTCACTGCCCTAAACCACTCCTCCGAGGACAAATGAAGGAGTTATGGAAATGACCCCTAGTGGCCAATAAAACTACAGTTTCAAGTCAGTAACCACCTCTCCAGGGGGCAGGGAAGCTGCTCAATGTTAGTCACTGCCACTGATAAACACAGAGACCCTCCTTCAGCCCAAGCAAAAATGGCCTCACAGAAACTTTCAAACAGTTCAGGAACAGCAAGCCTGTAACTGAACTTTTTAACTCTCAGAAAAGTGGGAAAAAAGCAAGATTTTTTTTGTTTTTGTTTTTACAGAGATAGCAGAGGTTCACAAGTAATATCAAGTTATAACAGTGCAGTAAATGACCCCACACAAGAGTGCTAGGTCAAGGACAGAAAATATGCAAGTTTTAAGAAAAAACGATTTAAAATTAAGTGCAAACAGGAAATTCAGCAAACAGCTTTTGGTTGTGCTCTAAATACAGCTACTAATACAGAAATCAAGTTTAACAAGCCAGAAAATGCTCAAGCTAGGCAGCTATGCAGAAAAACTTAGCAAATAAACAGAGAAAAAATACTTAAAATCTCAAAAGTGGCTCCCTTCTTCTCTCAGCGTTTTTTCCTCTTGGAGGGTGCTTCACCAACAGCCAACAAGCCTGAATGTTAAATATTCGAACATCCAAAATGTCGAACGTTACACGGTTGAGACCTAATGTTTGACACTTGGATGTTCGAATATCAAATAAAAAATAAATAAAAAAAGAAAAACACACCTTAACAGTGGCAAGCCCCCCTGCACCCCCCCACATCCCCCCTACTTAAATATACCAACTCTGAAACCGCACTTCAGTGCAAAAAAGGGAAAATTTCCCTATCTGCACCGTACAGCACTGTTGAAAGTCAGTCTTCGAACACTTGAAATTTCGAACGTTTGGTCTCAACCATGTAACATTCGAAATTTTAAGCGTTCAAAGAACTGACATAGACCCAATAATAACTAGTCTAATTATCAGATCTGTTAAATCTTTGCTACTGCATTACTAAATGCTTTCAATAAGGTTATTTGCCCATGTTATGCAGTAAAATGCAGCATTTCTCCAAAGTAAATACAAAATTCAATAGCATTAATATTTTATTTATAAAAAAATGCTTCTGTATCTGGTATATCATGCCTGAGAAAGTTGTCATGAATTCAGCAGATATACAACAACACAAGCCCTAACAACACTGTTCAGCCTCAGCCACCGTGCAGGTTTCACACCAAGTGAATGGAGAACAGCTAGAATAATTTCCCTGCATAAGGGAGAACCTTCACAGAACCAGGCAATTACAGACCCATAAGTCTAATGAGCCTCATATGCAAAGCCATGGAAAGAGTTATTTTGGAATTAACCAATCAAAACCTATTGAACCTCCAAACACTGGACCCATTTCAGTTTGGATTCATCAAGGGCATATCATGCTTATTCAGCTTGGTGGATTTTTTTGAAAAGATCTCCAAGGTATTAGATGAAGGCAAAATGATACATGCCCCATATCTTGGCCTGACCAAAGCTTTTGATGCAATTCTCCACTCAGGCATAGCAGAACAGCTGAAAAAAACTTTGTATACCCCCCCCCCCCATGAAACCTAGTGGATTGCCAAATGGCTCAAAAGAGGAAGGAAATCAAAATAGGGGACGTTACTGCCAGAAAGAGACCAGTTAGTAGTGGAGTCCTTTGGGTTATGTGTTGAGACAGCTTTTGTTTGGAATCTACTTTTTTGAAATAAAAGCCAATGCTGTGGCTGACTAAGTTTGCAGATGACTGCAAGCTACAAGCAGCATCTAAATCCCCAGATGACTTAGCCATCCTGCAGGAAGGTTTGTCCCAAATAAATAATCAGTGAAAAAATCATAGACTGAAACTAAATGTCAAAAAATGCATTATTGTATTCTTTGGGAAGTCATCTACCCTACAAAATTACCACATTGAAAATACACCCCCTAAGAATTGACCCAGTTGTCAGGATTTGGGAACATATGTAGACAGTGATATAACTTTTCACCAGCATGTGCACATTGTTGTAAGAAAGTACTTCTATATTGCACAGCTTATTAACAAAGGGATTCTGTTAAGATCTAGGGATATCATTGTCCCCCTTTACTCATCCCTCATTAGACCAGTCATTGAGTATAGTGCTCCCTTTGGCATGTATCTGTCTAGATACATGCAGCAACTGGAATGCCAACAGAGATACCTTACTAAAAGGATACAAGGCCTAAACAACATGTTCTACATGGATTGACTCAAAGCCCTGTCACTAAACTCAATATTCTACAGACTGCTAAGATGTGATCTGCATACAAGGTATCCACTGACCCAACAGTGATGCATTTACTGCACATCAGCAATTCCAATGGCATCAGAACTACTCAGTCTAAGAATCTAAACCTCTTCTGCAAAATCAGATGAACAGTGTGGAGGGACTGGTATATTATGCAGAGGCTACCACTGCTGTGGAACAGACTCCCCATCCACATTAAACAAAGTTTATCCCTGTCCATATTCAAGCCCAACTTGGATGGATGAGGAACAGAAAATGTACCCCAGGACTTCCCCCTGTACTACTAATGGACAAAGGCAACACCTAAATGCTTTATCATGTGCATGGGTCCCTGAAATTATTTATGATATGATCCCAGTTATTCTCATTAGGGGTAACATATAATTATTTACCAAAGGATAGGTAAGGTCAGTCTCTAACCAAATGGGATGGATTAATTTGTGTACTAAAAGGGAAACTGGCCAGGCTTAAAATGGCCCACAAGGATAGCTAGCCTAGTACTTGGGTCTATATTATATCAGCAAATGCTTAAAGTAGCGAACACTGTATAATAGACCCTAATATGTCAAAACATTGAACACACAGAACAGCGAATTTTTCCCAGGGAAAAAAATTGCTGCTCCATAAAAAAACAAAAAACAAACAAAAAAAAAAACAAAAAACAAACACAAAATAAACCCCAATAGGGGGGGGGCTGTACCCCCCACCCACCTCCAGTTAAATATACCAACTCCGAGATCGCACCACAGTAGAGGAAATGGCAAAGTCCCAAAAATGGCCCAGTGATTTTTTTTTTCCCTGGGAAAAAAATCGCTGTTCCGTGCTTTCGGGCTTTCGGGATTTCACCATTTCGAGTAAACAGGGTCAATTAAACAGCATTTGCTATTTTAAGCATTCACTGCTTTAATAGGAACCCTAGTACTTAACTATGAACCTGTGAACCTATACTACAAACTGAAGGTTCTTTGGATGATTTGCTGAATATTTCTAGAGAATTCTGCAGAAAGGATATTTGTTCTACAGTAATTATATGGCTAAAGAACTGTTTCTTGACATGGTATGTTTGCACTTATTATTATGATGCAGTTTGCTCTAGATCATATTGAGCCTTATATGTCTATAGTCTTAACAATAACAATAATTAAATAGCTATGGCTTCATTTAATTATTTCTGTGCACACATAGTACTATGAATTACCCAATTTAAATAGTGAAGGAGACACACCAACTATGCCATTTAAAGAAATAAGCAAATACTCATAAGGCACTAGGTAATGTGCTACCAGTGCTGGTTATACTTACTAATATCTCAAGATACATTTGACAAAATGTGAGCTCAAATTCAAGTGTTGCTTACAGAAATACAGTCAGTCTAAAGGAAATGCACTTTAATAGCTCATCAGGTCTTCTCTAGGCTGGCAAGTGACATATAGCAAATACAATTTATATGAACAGTGGCCATAGAGAGTCAGTGAAGAAAATGCAAAATGCCAAATGCCAGCGCATAAAAAAATCAGTTAAATATTAAGGTTGAGAAGTTGAAAGTAATGAAATGTGAATTTATTACTGTCAACAGTTTCATACTCCTAAAAATACTGATACTGTATGAATATTGAGCAGATCATTTGTAGAGCTTCTGGCTTTTTTGTTTTGATCAGGACACTGAATTGTATGATATTGAGCCTTTCTCAGTCATAATGGTTCAAAGTCATTAGAATCTAAGCAGCTGTATGCATCCTCTCTAAATGCAGAACTGTAACTGGGGACCTATGACAGGTATCAGTACTAGGACATCTCCTGCTTGTATTTATTTTGCATGCATCTAAGCCAATATCCTAGAAATGTTGTTGACCAAGTTTGCTGGCAACTGCAAGCTAGGCATGTTATCTGCTCATCCACTGATGCTAAAATAATCCAACAAGGGATGGAATATGCACATAATTTGTGTACTGAAAACATTCCCAATAAAAGCAAAAAAGGTGCCTCCACCTTATATATTGTAAGTGGTACTTTTTAGGCAGATAGAGTCATAAGAGAACTGAGACCTGGGTACTTATGTGGACAACTTTCTCTCCTTTGATCATATTTTGCTATAATCAGGAAATCCTTCATTTAATTTCTAAGGTAATACCTTCAAGATCCAGATATGTCATCTTACCACTGTACTCTTCCCTTATCAGACCCATCATCAAATACAGTGCTCTCTTTGATATGTACAAATCCAAATATATTGCTCAAATAGAAAGGCCTCAGTGATTTTTAACAAAGAAAGCTAAGGGCCTTAAATCCTTCAACTGTGCCAACAGATTAGAACAACTCCCCATATGTTCGGTACTTTACAGGCTCCTCCGAGGTGATGTGTATTCTTTTTTGAGCCATGAAAGACCCAATCCTATTTGACCTCCTATTTCTTCACAAAAATCAATGACTCTACAAACACCCATATTAGGGACCTAAATACAGCAAATGATAAACATGACCCGGTGGAGGGATGGGTTCCTAACTCAACATATTTCCTACCTTTAAGACTGGTTTTGATGACTGGATGACTAGACACAATTTATCATGCATGACCGTGACCACTTTGTAAGGTGAGCGCCATTACCTGTTTGTAAAGTATGTCTACTTAAAAGTGTACAAAGCTAGGCATCTTATGGTTCCTGTGGCCACTTGCAAAGAATTGTTCTTATGTTTCTACTGCAAGTAAATAAATGTGTGGCAGAAACAATAACAGTCCAAACCCAACAAATTTAAACTGACATAGAGGTGGATATTTTTATTTTTTTTTGAAAATAGCATATCTTTAAGAAAAATGAGATATTGAGGCAATGATAATACCACTGACACATTGATAAACAAAGAAAGATATCACAGCTAAAGACAAGTTCTAAACTGTAGTGAAATTACTCACAATGTCACAGCATTCTATGTAACACAATAATTTAAGGAAAGTGTTCCAAAGTACAAGTTAACTGATTAGGCTCAGATGACAGTTTAATCAGATGTAAACTACTAAGCCATAATACATTTCCAGAGGTATAGTTAGTGGTCAATATTGTTCGTTTTTTTTGGATAGGTATTACAGTACATTTATGGTAAGCGCTGTGTATAGATAAGAGCAATCACACATGTTGGCAAAATGGCAGCACCGCTAATGTAAACTGGTACTTCCACAGTTCTAGGATGGATAAAGCTTGGTATTAAGAGCTGTGACATTGATGCTTAGTGTGCAAGAGTTTGGTACCTGCCTGGCATAGTGGAGAAGGGTAAAGACAGATTTTCACAAAGGAAAAGGGACCATGCTTAGAGTTTTAAAAATAAGGGTACATTGAAGAAGAATAATTCATATTACCAGATCTATATTAGGAGTATCTAACAGGAGATAGGAAATGTAAAGAGTTGTATGCATTTTTATTATTGTAAGTTTTATTACCACTCCGTTGTTGGGAACAAACCCCTCAACTGTCCCCATTTTGGAGGAACATTCCTATTTTCAGTTCTGATTTACTCTTACACAAGATGTCCCTATTTTTGGAAGTATGTCCCAGAGTTCTGGCTTAATTTACCCCTTAGGCAATCAAGGAAAGCCAGCGAGCATCAGCAGAATTCAAATCAAAAAGATTTTATTGTGTAAACATGTAGGAATGAAAAATCACCCTACACACATCAAACCGGTTTCGGCTCCCAGGAGCCTTCTTCAGTGACATACAAAAAATACAAATGAAAATCAAGGTATCAAAATGCAGTCATATAAATACAAATGGGCTGTCCATATTAACCAATCACAGCACCACATAAATAATCATTATTACAATTGATCATTGAGGCCGGGTGGAAACAAAGCCCCAAGTTTTATAATCCATTTCCTTTCCTTGGAGCTTAATAATTCAAGCCAGTACTGTTTATTCAAACATCTACCCTTGATACAATCAATTGTAACAAATTTGAAAGATGCTGAGGCATGTTTTAGGCAATGTTTATATAATGCATTATTGATGCGTTTATTTTTGATGTCACTCAAATGCTCACAAATTCTAAGCCGGAAAGGCCTAGAGGTCTTCCCGACATAGAAAGCAGAGCAATTGCAGGTCACCAAATAGATGACCCACTTAGTGTTACAGTTGCCCCAAAAATTAATATCAAACACAACAGACGTGTTTTTGCTACTAAATTCATTAGTGCGTAAAACACGAACACAAAAAGAACAATGTCCACAAGGCATGCATCCAACAATAGGTTTGCCCATGAGCGACAACTGGGTAGAAGTAGAGAAATCAGAACCAACTCTTTTGTAATGACTAAATTTGGAACCCATAGTCTGTCCCCTTTTGAATGAAAAGGAACATCTATCAGGAAGCAAAAGATTAAGTTTGTGATCAGCTTTAAGAACATTCCAATGTCTGTGTATGATATTTTTAAAACCCTGTATATTGCGTCCATATGTGGTCACCAAACGCAAGGGTTGTGGCCTTATGTTGTTTTCCTTATCTCTATATGATAATAAATCATCCCTGTTGATATTAGACACAGATCTTTTGGCTAAATAAACTGTACCTGGGCGATACCCCCTCCTAATAAATCTCTGTGTCAAATCCTCCTGGGCATCAGAAAAGGATTGCTGGCTAGAACAGATTCTCCTGGCTCTAAGAAATTGTGATTTGGATATATTCTGGATGACATGTTGTGGGTGGAAGCTGGTAGCATGTAACAATGAATTAAATTCTGGGAATTTCCTGAACATCCTGGTTGATAAGGTATTATCCTCATTTCTATTGATTTCTACATCAAGAAATACTATCCTATTCCTATGATGAGTCAACTTGAATTCTATCCCCCATATATTATCATTAAGATATCCAAGGAACTCCATAAGATAACCTTCATCAGCCTTCCACACCAACCAACAGTCATCCAGATAACGACGCCAAATATCCATCTCACACATGTAAATGTTATGGCTGTGGTCATAGATGACAATTTCTTCAACATATGCCATAAAAAGATCTGCATATATGGGTGCAAAAGATGCACCCATAGCAGTACCTTTAGTTTGCCAATAACAATGATTCTGAAAATAGAAAACGTTACTGGATAAAACATATTCTGTAAGGCATATGAGAAATGTATTAAATCCAGGTTGATATAACCCTGACCTAGCCAGCCAATAATCCAACGCTTGTAAGCCTGCCCAGTGTGGAATATTCGTATAGAGGGAAGTAATGTCCAAGGTGCATAAAAGCCAATGTGGTTCCAGTTGAGAGTTATTGATGATATCCAGGAATTGGGTGGTATCTTGAATTCTGGCTCTAATGGAACCCAATAAAGGTTTTAAATATTTGGTTAGATATTCGGACAATGGTTCAGTAAGTGACCCATGTCCTGAGACAATGGGTCGACCTGGTGGATTTGTAGGATGTTTATGGATCTTCGGTAACATATATATATACTGTTTACTAGGTGAATCAACTGTCAGTTGCTCTTTGGTATATTGGGTAATAATACCCTCCTCAACTGCCTCAGTTAAGAATTCACAAATTTTGTGTTGAAAATGTGATGAAGGATCCAAAGACATCTGCCTATAATATTGCATATCACCCAATAGTCTCATAACTTCACTATCATAGGTAACCTTATCCAATACTACCACCGCTCCACCTTTATCAGCCTGGATGATAACAAGATCTTTATTATTGATAAGCTCATTTAAACTAGACATTTCATCAACAGACAAATTATTATAAAGAATTGGAAAATCTTTAAGATGACAATGTATGTCCTGCAGAACATTTTTTTGAAATACCCCCACTAGATGTGACATAGGTGGATTAAATGTTGACTTTTTGAACCTGAAATCATGACATGTATCACCAAGAACATCACAATTACTGTTATCAAAAAACAAATTCAAGTTCAATATTCGACAAAAGTTAATCACATCCTGAGCCAAGGATTGTTCAGAAACAAAAAACCCTGGAACAAAATTAAGCCCTTTATTCAGTATATTGAATTGTGCATCGGTCAATTCAACCGATGAAATATTATGAACATTTGAATGGGAACTTACTATTGTGTCATGATCTTCAGAAGTGTCTCCAGACTTGGTTTGGATATATCGTTTCTTATGTTTCCGCCCCCCTCGTCTGTATTTAAATTGGGAGGGTGTGGAAAATTGTCCCTTTTTGCTTTAGGTGACCCTTCTCTGGAATGTATATCAGATTCACCTTCAGTATTGGAGGAAGTATCATCACCTGAAGTACTTATTGAGAAACCAGTATTTTTCTTAAGAATCGATTTCTGTCTTTTTCTTTTAGGTGTAGATGACCTGTTGTCATATTTATTCCCCTCTCTAGGTAATTTGAAGGTAACATTCTTTGATATGTCAAAGGGTTTACCCCTCTCATAGTCCCCCACATCCCTAAGAAATTTCTTAATTTTCCTGTCTTTTAGTGTACTTTCCAACTTGGACAAATCTGTGGTAAGTTTTTTAATATGTGTCAAAAATGAATCACAAACTTCAAATTTCTTTGCCTCCAAACAGATGGTTTCCAAATCTTTGACCCCCTGTTGCACCTTGCGCTCATAAAAACTGGCCAAGGCATCCACAAATTTAGAGGAGGCCAACTGCTGAATATGACCCCAATCCTCAATAAGCTGGTCATCAATCTGAGAAACCAAAGGTTGTACCCTAACCCTAAGGCCCCGGGGGGTAATATGTTTTTGCTGGTATGCTTTAAATAGACGTAAGTGCCATACATTATTCCTAACCATTTTCATATTGTTACCCATTTTGTTAAAAAACATATCACATTGTGCATCCAAATCAGATTCCAAAATATTGGTAGTACTTAACAAGCCTTGTTTATCTATGCCAAAAACCGTTAAGTCATCCATATCAGCCGATAGACCCTGTATAATAGGTGAAAGGGCCATCTTTCTTATCCCAAAGTGTTAACAAAAATAAATATCACCAAATATGAAGTGTCCTGTGGAGAATGAGCCGATATTTAGCGTCTCTATCACAAAGGCCAAAAAGACTGAAAGGAATGTCTAAACAATTATGAAACCAAAACTTTTAATTGTCCAAAAAAAGACCATTATACACCAGATAATGACATATCAAATGTTACTGTGTATAAGTCTTCTGGATCAATACACCACTGAATAACCCAATACAATATAGCAGCCAAACCGATCAAACACCTACTTTCAAGTCGTCTTGCTGCGTATTGGAGTAGACATATCCCAATAGAACAGAAATAATCCAAAGGCCAATTGTGAACAGTGCCAGACCATAAAAAATTGGACCAACACCCTAGCATTACAAAATAATAACAAGAATCAACAATTTATATATTGCATCAATCAGCAAAATCTCCACAGATAAACACCCCTAAATATGTGATGACAAACAATTTTTGGCACCAAAACAATAATGGCTCAACAATATTACTATGTATGTGTCTAAAATGGGAAACATTATGCCTATATCAGAGAACTAAAACAAGTCCCCCAAAACATGTTGGGTATACATCTCTCATATAACATATGTGGACATCAGTAAACTATTAAATAATGTCATAAAAAACTGAACCCAAAAACAATCTTTCATCCCCAAAAAATGTTTGCCAAACAGCAAATGATACAAACAAAAGTACTGCTATAGCCCTGACTTGAGTCTCAAAAAAGAATACTAAAATCACATGTGAAAATCATGACACAATGAGTGCTGTACAAAATAGAACAGCACAACTTACCCCTTCACACCATGTACTAAACCCCCATCACGTTATTTTTGTAGCTGTTTAGTACACATAAAACAACACTATGTGACCAGAATATAAGGTCATAAATAATTTAATGAAAGAGAGCACACATCTTCCATCTCCCTTTTTCTGAAGCAAAAATAAATTACCTTGAGTGGTAGAATTTTGCAATATGGTTCAACAAAGTCTATAGATTTTACACTGTCTCTTTGATAATGTCTTTATATTTTCCATCATTTTTGTCACTCTCTTTGTTTTTTAAATGCATATTTCTGAGTTGTAACCCACAGTCCCAATGGAAGCAGGAAGAGTTATGTGCTATTCAATGCTTATGCTAATAAGATGTCCCGATTTTTAGCTACTGCACCTATTTCATCATGGGCCTTTTTTCCTTCTTTCAATGTCTGCAGATGAGAGGTATGGTAGGGAAAGTTTGTATGTGTTATGAAAAAGTCTGCTGTTGTGACAATTCTTATTTCTGATATACCCCTTCCCATTATGCAAATCACACATAAATTATTTATATTAAAGTCTTATTTAAGGTTCAACTTTATAATACAAGGATAATGCATGTACATACATACATATACATATTTCATGCATAGGCATTAATGCCCTTCTAGTTTGCAAAGATACCAGAACACTTGTTCCCATAATAAGTGTCCAGTCTGTTCTTAAAAATATCTAAATCAGTACTTGCTTTAATGTAATTTGGTAGTCTGTTCCATGCATCAGCTACTCTGTCAGAGAACCAATTAGTACACTTCTCATTCCTGTAGAATCTTCTACATAGGTTGTCTGATGATTTCTAGTACTTTTTGATAACCCCAAACATTCCCAGAGGTAGTTGCCTCTAAATGCCCTCTATACCTGAATAAGATCTCCTCTTAAATATCTGTTCAGATAATTTAGTCTTTCATAAAAACTTAAATTTTCACATCCATGGATGCTCCATGGATGCTTTTAGCATATTTCTGCTGTACTCTTTCCAGTTTACTCATGCTTGTTTTCTTATAGCATTTCCATACTGTTATTCCACACTCAGGTTTGGGTCTAATGTAACTAACAAACACTGACTTCATCATTTTTGATTTCCTAGACTTTATAAATCTTTTTATACAACCTATAGTTCTATAACTATCACTAACCAATTGCTTGATATGATTAGAAAAACTCATAGCCGAATCTACCCATATATTCAGGTCCTTAAATGAGTCCACAGTTTCAATCACTGTGTGCTGTATTAAATATTCATCTTTCAATTTATGTCTCCCAAACCTCATCTGCTTAGTTTTTGATGTATATATCAGCATATTATTCTCCTGTGCCCAAATGGTTAATTTATTCAAGTTATTTTGCAAACATGCCTTATCTGTAGCATATGTAATCAGTTTACCCAATTTCAGGTTGTCTAGAATACCTCAGATGAAAAAGTTAGGTCTGAAAGATACAATCTAAACAAGTAAGGGCCTAGGACAGAGCCCTGTGGGACACCTTGACTGTAACCAAGGATTTCACCTGTCCAGTCACTGTATTTGTAAGCCATACAGCTATCCATCTTATCAAGAGTACATCAAAACCTAGTTCTACTAACTTATTGATCAGTGTTTTGTGTATGGCCCTGTCAAATGCTGAAGTTAAATCTATATAAATTACATCACAGCAGATTTTTTCATTCATAGCTGTTATTATATTGTTATAGAACATCATGTTACAGGTGGTAATAGATCTATTTTCAACATGTGCATGCTGATATATGGTTTTGAGTCCCAACCTATCCAGTTCTGGCAATAACTTATCCAATAGTACCGTCTCCATTATTTTCCACAACATGAAAGTAGACTTAAGGGTTTATATGACTCTGAGTTTGTCCTACTTCCCTTTCCCTTAAAGACAGGGTTTAATAATAGCATGTCTCCAATCTTGAGGAATCTCCCCATATTTATACGACCTAGTGAATAATAGATATAATGGTATCATAAGATCTTGCTGAAATGTTCTCAGGTCATTGTTACTTATTCCGTCTCCTCCCTGTGGTTTGTTTGGATCCAGATTGCACAGTTCTTTTTCAATATAATCTAATTTGATTCCAGTATCTAGAATTACCTGGATGTCACTAGGACAACTTATAACCTCTTTTGTGGAGCCAAACTGTTTTGCATAACATTTTGTAAATATATGTATAATCTGGTGTCTGAGAATTAATTTTAGAATCTGCACACAGTTTATCAATTTGTATGTCTTTACTCCTTCCACATTTTATGTATCTAGAAAAAGGTTTCCTGTTATGCTCAATATATTTATATACATTTTCTTCAAAATTTTCTTGATCGTGTCTCACACTATACTTAATATGTTTGCCAGCTTGTTTATTTCAGTTTTCAAAGTTGTAGTTCAACCTCTCTTCCATTTCTTATATTTTTTGCCTCTCACCTTAATCAGATATCTTGTTCTTATTGAAATATAACCCCCTGTTGTATGCCTAGATCCTGATGTCAAACATTTGTTTGATTTTTTTGCACTTCAACAATTTATCTTTCAAAACATTCTACATTCCTCCTGCAGTTTTTCCACTGAACACCTCACTCCAGTTAGTTTTACATAGTGACTGTTTTTTTCCATATAATCTATATTTAACCTTCTGTGCAGTGGTTTAGATTTCATTTTGGCAGAATTATCTAGCAACAAATTAACCTGTATAACCCGATGATCACTGCTCATCAACAGTGGTAGAACTTGACTTGAAGTAACATTCATTTCTTTAGGAACACAAACAATGTCTAGTATATTCCATCCCCTGGTAGTTTTTATTTTTACAATCTGAAGCAAGTGTTGTTCCTAAATATATATTGTGAATAATTTCCTTGCTAACATTGTAGAATCAATATTATTCCAGTCTGTTTCTGGTAAATTTAAGTCCCCAGCTAATATTATTCTTTCCTCCTGTGTTTCATGCAAGAAATGTATGAATTCCTCTAGGTCGTCTGCACTTGACTTTGGTGGTCTATACACTCCAAAAATTGTTATATGTTCCAGGGTTGTCTTTATTGTCTCAGTTACACAATCTATAGCATTGGTGTTACCACTGAACATGTAATAATCACAGGTCTCATAACTATCTTTAATCTCTATCATAACACCGCCACCTGATTTTTTTGTTAGAATGTCTGTTACAGTAAAAACATTTGTACCCTGACAGAACTGGTTTCCAGTCATTGTTCTTTAATCATGTCTCACAAACAATAACAACATCAATCTTACGGGAACGTAGCAAATTTTCCAATAAAAATAACTTTATTATTAATGCTTCTAGTATTAACAACCATCAGAGATGCATCAAATGTTGCTGTCTGTGAATTTACATTTTTAACCTGGCAAAAATCCCGCCTAGTGTTTGTCAAATATTGCAAAATATCTGATGCAAAAATGTTCTTCCCTGATTTTGACATATGCACGGCATCCTGTCTGAACACATGTGCCCAAAACTAGGCTTGGATGCTCTACACATTTTAATTTTTTAAAACAGGACATTTTTCCCATGTAGGTATTTATCCAAAAAATCTTTTTATTGACAGTAACCTGACTATTCTTTCTATAGGTGATCTGTGAAAAATACTTCCTATCACCAGTACAAGCTATACTATCTAAGAGGGCTGTCAGTTCCCTACTAACAGTCAGAGAATCCTTGTGGATGCCATTATTTGTACCAACATGAATAAAAATGGATCCATACTTCTCTACATTAAGGCATTCCAAGGCTTGTCTAACATCTTCTATTTTTGCTCCTGACAAACATAACACTATTTGATGTTCATTATCATCTCTGCAAATATAAGTATCAGTTCTTCTAATAACTGACTCTCCAATTACAAGAATATCTTTGCTTGCCAGCTCTGAAGAGTCTTCAGCTTCTGATACAGTAATACCTACTCTATCAATTAAGAAGGATAGATCTTCATCACCATTAGTCTTATTAATCCCATTGTTTTCATCGTGCATTAAATTCTCATCCAGCTGGTATTTTAAATACACAGCTTGAGCCATGTAGTCAACATCTGTCTTTCTCTTCTTATTTCTTACAGTAATGTTCTTCAATCCTTCCACGTTCAGTTTTGATTTTTTCCTCCTCATCTGCCCCTTGCCTCTTTTTTCTACCTTCTCTTTTGAAAAAATGTTAAATTTTTCCATAGACTGAAGGTTTTCAGATAGAAAAATATTATCATTCCCTGTAACTTGTGTCTTACATAACAAAGCAGTGTCCTCTTTACTACGTATTCTCTTTCCTTTACAGTCATGAATCAGTTTATTTTTCTTCCTTGTTATTTCTTGTGAACTTCTTCCTTTCTTTCTTTTTTTGTTTCCTTCTAAACAAACCAGATTCTCAAATTACAGAATACTTGCATCCAGAATTCAAAAGTTGTCAGGGGCATTCCTTGGGATTCACGAATGGCCGATTTCCATGTAGAAACAGTGTAGGAGCTCCTGCATGGAAAATGGCCGCCGAGCGATTCAGAAAAGTGCCGTTTTCACATGCACAAGTGGTCCTACACTGTTCCTGCACTGAAAGCCGTGCAGGATGCAAATCACCTCATTTGCTGGTAAAATATGTGCAAATGAGGTGATTTTGCGACCCACAAAGCTGGCCAGACTCCTTGCAGGAATAGTGTCAGAGCAGAAATGTATTAATTAGTAACTGAATACATTTCTGCATGTGAATAAACGAAAGGAGGAGAGCTTGTGGAAAGCATGTGTTGCAGTTAAACACACATCAGTGGCCAAATATAAGGCCACTGGCATTAATAACAGTTCATTTTTTTATAAAATTAAACTTTTTCTTGGCCATTAATGGCCGTTTAAGCTTAGGGCAGTGGCGCGCAAATGGGATCGTGCCAAAAAAAAAAATGAGAAAAGTCAATTTTAAGATAATTCTGCATTTTGCCATTATAGTCAATAGCATGCAGAATGTAAACAATATGAGAGAGCACTGGTTGTCAAGGGGAAAGGGTCTGTCTAAGTGCAGTAACTAACGACTTACACACTGGGTATGCAAATGAGGGGAGTTATACTGAATCACAGATTTCCTCAAAGTGTCAGCTTTTACCTAACCGTGTAGGTGCAGCAATACAACAGTGCAAGTGTAAGAGGTGAATAACTTCATAAGGGGTGTGTCATGTTTGCTGTAAGCTCACTGGAGCTCTGTGGCCTGTGTTTGCCCTTAGGTAAGCACAGCTAAGGAAAGGGGGGATGTCAGATGTGCCTGAGCAGTGTGTACATAGCCTAAACAGATGTGTGTGCCATGCACCGGAAAAGAAAAAGAAAAAAAAAGAGGAAATGGCAGCACTGTTTACATTTGAGCACTGGATATGCTCGGTGCACCTCGGGGCTTAAATAGGGAGGAACTGGGAAAGGGAAACAGCAGTAGGAAGGCAATCAAGGGGAACTAGCATAGCTGGCAAGTAGAATGTATCAGAATCAGCCAATTACACATGCAGTAGCCCAGCATACTAATATAAACTATGCAAACACCCTACAGACTGTTTTTCCCCACTAACTGTACACCACCAGTGTACATAGATGAGGGATTTTTAACTGGCAAAACTAACTAAAAATGTTAGAGGCTGCTGCTGCTTTACTCCATCAATATGTGCTAGAGACAGAGGGTGGTGAGGAGGAAAATGCTGACAACTGACCAACAGTGAGCAGGAGGAGAAGAGTTTACAGACCCAGGGTAAACTACCAGGGCCTATATGAGCTGGAGATAGACCACTATAGGGTAGACAGCGACATTCTACAGAAAATCGTCGAGCTGTGCCGGCCACACCTTACACACAGAACTAATAGAGGGGAACCCATCCCAGTGGATACCAAGGTATGTCTAGGCTTAAAAATACTAGCCACAGGTACCTTCCAAAGACCAACTGGGGATATCATGGGGGTCTCACAGGCAGCAGCATCCAGGGTACTCCACCAGTTCCTGGATACCATGACACAACATGCCAATGAGCACATATATTCCCCTACTGCCCGTGAGGTGCTGACCACACATATGTGTCTCTTCCACCATATAGCAGAATACCTTGAGGTAGTTGGTGCTATAAACTGCACGCACATCCACATCAAAGCACCACCTGTTGAGGGTCTACATAAACCACTAGGGCTTCCTCCTCCATCAACTGCCAGGTCATATGCGATGCCCAGCTTATTCTCAAGAATGTGTGTGACGGCAGCCCTTGAAGCAATCACAATTCCCACATCTGGCATTGCTCACAGCTGTATCAGGCGTTTGGCAGGGGGGATATCCCATATGGCCATCTAGTGGGGGATACTGGCTATGCACTGGAGCCGTGGCTGATGACACCCATCAGAAATGCACACACACCCGAACAAGAACACCATAATGAGGTACATGCACAAACCAGGATCATTGTAGAGTGTGTGTTTGGGATGCTCAAGTCATGGTCCTACTGCCTTGACATATCCCAGTGGAGCCTTGCAGTTCTCTCCAGTTACATGTACACAAATGTTCATAGTATGTGCCATGCTACACAACATGATCCTGTGGAAACAGCTGCAGCAGGAACAGCACAGGGCAGGGCCACACAGCCCCCCACCATTGCCAAGGCCAGCACAGGCACAGAGAGACTTGGAGGAGGAACATCCTGGGCCTGCCCCTGTAGGCAGAAAGAGACATGCACAGTATGCCCAGGCCTTGGCAAAGAGGCAATGCATAGCACACACACTGACACTGTAGAGACCCAGGGACTGATACCTCTCTCTGATTCACACATACAGTAAAAGGGATGCCAAACATGACAGTACCTGAGCTTTACCATGTACATGGAATGTACTATGTGCAGCCAACATAGTCAGCTCTCCAGCACTGTCCTCAATACTGGTCCAGCAACAAGGTAAGTCACTCTTCCTATCAATTACTGAATGGAGTAGTATGTTCTCATACTTGTACATATGATATGGATGCAAGCATGCAAGGGAATTGGGTGGCTGAATGGGATAGCAGCAGACAGCTATATGGAACAGCAAGAAATTCATAAGAAATACTGGTGTCAACATACTAGGCAGCACTATACAAGGTGACAACACCCACTGCAGTACATGTGCTGGCCCAAAGAACTGTGGGTGTCAACAGGTCACACACATGGATGTAAATGAGGGTTACATATTCACCACCAGCCTCTCCATGCAGAATAGGTGTAGATGACCATGAAGAAAGGCTGGAGTAAGGCCCCCAAATGATGGCAATGGTGAACAGCCCCCCACCAGACCTACACAGACATACTACAACAGGTTTGGCAGTTGCATTCCAGTTCTGAAGTGTAAGAAGTCTAAAAGTGAAATATATGCCATTAAGCTCTAACATGTGTACTCTACTGATATGCCTCCTGTCTGCATGATAGGTCACAATACAATATAAAATGGAAGCCAACAAAGTAACCGAAATACTTGTATAGTCATTTCAAATGTTAAAGTCTGCAGGTGTGCACCCCCCCCCCACAATCCCATGTAGAAATGCAGTAGCAGATGGCCTGCAGCACTCTCAAATGGCCTACAGTCCTCAGTCAAAGGCCCATGCCTCACCCATATTACCAATGTATGGAATGTCAGGGGATCCCAACTAACAACCTAACACAGTAAACAGAAAACAAATGCAAGGCCATGTTGCCAAATGCCAGTAGCATGCATCCCCATGTCCTACTGCAAGGACAGTGGATCAAGCCATAAATACTACAGGGATAAAGGCCCAACTATAGGGATACCTCTGAGATATTGCTTACATAATGTTAGGTGGAGGAGAGAATAACAGGGGGGGGTTGTAAAAGCATGGATTGCATGGAGTGTGTGAAGTCTGAAACTCTAATGTCCACCCATACTACTCCGGACTGCAAACCCATGAATGAATAGCCACAAAGCTGCTTGTAAACCGCAATGTGAAGGTAAACTGACCAGATCTATGAGCCTGCCTCTGGATAACCTGGGTGTATCTGCACAGCTGAGAGGTATGGCTCCAGCAGGATATGGCCATTCCGTGAAGTTGAGAAAAGCACAAGGAGGGGAACCCCAGCCAGCATACTAACAAGGTGCTGCACCATTTTGCACAGAACCAGCAGTCTATTGTCTGTAGCTACCCCTCCACAATGGCAGGTGTCTGCCAGAATGTGTAATCTATATGCCTCAGATTATTGGGTCTCAGCTTCATTCATCTTGTATTTCCCGTTAAATAACGGTGAGCAAAGAATGATAACTGTCAGTAGTTGATGACATGACACATCACAGTGTGAAACAGTACATATGTCAGAATATCTATGCTACAACCAAACATGTCACACAAGCAGCACAAGCAGCGATAGTTACAGTATCCCCTGTATGTTAAGCCCATTGTGTCTTCATATTGGCAACCTATCTACAGATATCCTGCAGAAACAGTTTGCTAGGTGCAGCTGTAGCACACAAACCCTGAACTAGAGTTCACCCTCCCTGGAATGGATGCACACACTCAATACAGAAGGTCATACTGGGCATGCTCCTACACTTAGAGAAATGAAGCCCGTGTTTCACAACACAGTGGACTACAGATATTGGTTATTCACAGCTGTCTGTGCACACACACCAAATTATACACCATTGATACTTTGCACACACACATTGGATAGGAATACACACACATATCAAGACCAAAATAATATAATATGTCAAACGTACACACACAGAGATGTGTGGAAGAGAAAGACAGAGGCCTGTCTCACCCACTTCACATTCCATTGGCCTGTATCACATGATATGCTGATGTCATTCACTGTAGAAATGCCTTTGGTTAGCCCTCAGCCCTATAGTGCCAGTGGTGCTAATGATAACTGTGTAACACAACAGTGCAAATAGGTATCCATGTAGCAGTTGTAATCTCATTCCTGTCAAATGTAAAGTTGTGTGTGAGTGTGTTTTCCTAGATGAATGTGATTGAGGCCATTGGCACTCACTAAACCTCCCTTACCCCTCCTTCAGCACTGCAGCTGATGTAACTCACCTTCAAAGATACCTTTGGACAACTCACCAGCATATAACCTCTGTGGTGCTTGTGATAACTGTGTAATACTATAGTGTAGCAAACTAGTTAGGTAGGAGTTCCAATTCTGGTCCTAGCAAGTGTGTAAATGTGAGTGTTT